>NW_010526064.1:53213-80138 GCF_000687285.1 Phaethon lepturus | reverse complement strand
GGGCGAAGCAGCCGGGACGCGAGCCCGGCGGGGCCGTACCTGGGAGCTGCTCCTGATGGCTTTTCCACAGATGTCCAGCTTTGTCAAAAACCAGTAAATCTTGTGAAGTTTATTTTCCTTATAGCATCTGTGTTTTATAATGGTGCTTTTAATTTGTTTTTTCTTTGTCTGCTGGGATTTCTTTTGTCCGGCCCTTTCAGGCCTCCCTTTTTTTCTTGGTGGAAGTGAGTCCGTTAATGATGGCTGACTTGGGAATACCCCCCGGCCAGGCCGGCACGGCAGCCGCTCCCTCTGTCTGACAACAAAGCCCATTGTTGTTTTCTTTCTTCACTTTTATCCTCAACTTAATCCATTTTTCCTTTGAGTATTCGTGGAATAAAATCTCTGGAGAAGTGTGGCTCAGATTTTGGGTGGACGTGATGGAGGTGGTGGTGCAGGCTTTCAGCAAACAGGTGTGAAGGCAGAACTAACTGATGATATTTTCCGCGTCTCAGTAGGCAACGTTTATCCAATATAAAGCTGCACTTGTAAATAAACTTTCTGCTGCCAGACTACCAGAGCCACGACATTCTCGGCTTTTAGCAAGTCCCTTAGTAAAATTAATGAGAGATTTACCAGCGGCCTGAATTGAGACACAGGACTTTTTTTTTATTTTATTTTTCTCCCATGGAGGTCTAAAAAGCTGAATTAGGATTAACTGTAGGAGTTTTTTTTTTACTTAGGGTTAGCTATGATCAGGGATTTGGCCCCTGAGTCTGTAATATTTGAGGGAAAATAATGCAAGCGCTTCCTTTCGCATGTGTCCCGAGCTGCGGCCCAAGCTGGAGAGGGACTGCGGCCAAATGGGAGGAGGTACACAAGGAAAATAAACCTCCGCCTAAACTGGCTTTAATGTATTCCTTGCACAGCTCTTGAACTGTCATCTGAAAAGCTCTTTCGTGGCAGCCCGTGGAGAGACAACTACTCAAGCGAAAGGCCTCGCCTTCACAGGGTCCCGAGCGCTGATAAGCTCACGCTCTGGGTGATTGCCAAGGGAAGTGCCTCGTTGCTCGGGGTGCTCTGCTGAAAATGGTCTCACTGGTTCTTGAGGGGGCACGTTTGTCATGAATTTGTGATGATGATGATTAATTTTCTCCAAATTAATTGCGATGGAAAGTATTCCTTGAATAGTCAATAGGATGTAATTTGTGTGTAGCTGTCAGAATACAACCTGGTTAGCATTTAAAGTTAAATTGTCAGTGCTAAGTGAAGCTTACTCTACTGAAGCTACACAATTAATAAAAAACTGAATTCTAGGGGTTTATTCTTTATTATATACATATTTCCGTACAAGAATGAATATATACTGTCCACATGTGACGAGGTAACTTGAGTACAGGATTCTGCTGTATGAAAAACGTTCACTATTTCTAGCGGACTTAAACTTTGGCTTATTTGTTGCGTGTCCTTTGACAGTGAATCATCAACTGCTTGAGCTGTAGAAATAATGTTGATGCTTGACTGCATTCTTTGTGCTCTTTTGGCCTGATATGGCAGTCCTGTGCACACACAACTCCTGTTTGCTGCGGGAGGAGTTTCCTACTTCGAAGGGCTGGAGGAATGGAGGGTGACTTTATCAGGTTTCTGGGTGGGTACAATAGCACACCATAAAATTAGGAGTTTTTAAAATGACTTACTGAACGTAACGTGTGACACTGTTTTGTTCCAGTGAAATTCAGAATGCACAAAGCAGCTTTTGCTGAATGCTTAGGGAAGGAACAGCTCTAGTCATGGAGTGCGTTTCCTGGATCCCTAGGGCTATGCGGTTAGGACCTATCAGAGGATAGGTCTGAGGCAACGTGCAATGAGTATATAACAGTATAGAACATTTCCATCATAAAAATAGCTAAAAATAATTCAGTGAAAATGAAGGCAAATTTTTTTACTTTTTTTACGAAGCATTATTTTCTTTAACCTTACTCATCCGTACCTTCTTAATATTATTGTAGTCAGATTTTCAAGAAAAACTGTACTGTCAGAAAGAATTTGTCTCCTTTTGTAGCATTCCAACTTTTAATTGTTGACTCGTATCACTTTTAATTACATTTATTTGTAGTTAAGCAACTAAATGTTGTTGCAGAAAATACAGGTTGGCAGGCAGTAGTTATTGGGATATATGTTAGGTATTTACAGCTCTTCCATTTGTCATAGCTGAAATTTGTAATCATGTTTGTGCTGCGAAGCGCTGTGCGTTATGAGCTCTGTTTTAGTTAAATTTTTTATTGACCTTTGTGTACATCAGACTAAGCTATACATTTAAAAATGAAATGCTTGACGTCTGAATGTGGTTTTTTTTCCCCAAAGAATCATCATTTTAGATTTTGGTCCCACTCAGCATCTCTTTTACACATTTTCAGTTCTGTCTGTATAGTTTAAGAAATTTTTTTTTACTTTGTGTTTTCTTATGTGTGAGCCTAAAAATTTGTAGGCCGTTACTGCTACAATTAATAAAAAAACCCCAAAGTGATGACCTAATCCTGCAGTTTTCTGAGTATCCTTGACTGCCTTGAGATTCCTCAACTTGTGTGAAAATAAAGCAGCTCATCCTTGTGTAGGAAGGACATCTGTAAATGCCTCCTTTCTCTGCAAGCAAAGGTTCTATTGAATCAGCTGAAGGTTTTGCATATGGAAAACTACATGATGTTGGGAGCAGAGGGCACTGAGTAATTAAATGTGCCTTGAGAGAGAGAGAGGGGACTGTTACAACACACTCATTTGGTTCAGTAGTTCATAGTTAATCATTATATTCCTAACAAGTAAAAGAAAACAAATTACAGGCATTTGGAGCCCCCCCGTACATAGTGTCGCTGTTTGCTGTGTAGCGTGCAGTTGCTCATGGTGAATATAGGAGAGTGAAACACTTTCAAGACAGGCCTTGATTACATGCAACAGTAATTAATTAGACAGTAATGCAGAAAACTATTCATACTCCGTTCTACAAGAACCAAGAATGCATTATGAAACGAATCTTAAAAAAATTGATTGCATCTCAGTATTAATTTAAAACCGAGCTGGGTTTTTTTCCTTTCCTGTTTCTTTTTATTCCAAGTTGGTGCAGGAAAATTGCTATTACTGAAATCTGCTCTCTGAGACTTCAATAGGCTTGTTATTCATTAAAGCCTTGCTATTTCTCTTAAAACGTATTGACCAATGTTCAGACCAGATACTTAACACAAAATACACTTCGTAATTTCATCATTTTTGTTATTGTACTTTTCTAAGATGCGAAGGTCTATGGACTTTGTAGAAAAAAACAAATAAAACCTCTAAGCTTACAGTTATATAGTATTAAAAGAAGGGTAAAGGAAGCATTGAGTGTGTTTAGGATGATGAGACATTCATTAAGATTTTTCCGCCTTCCTTTTCCTATTTTCAATCCATCTGAAGGACCATTAAAGCTTTTCAGGCAGCTTCCTGTGAGAAACCCTTTTCTGTGCTGTTTTTCTTCCTTGAAAAAAGGTGGCTGCTCTTCAGTCAGATTGTATGGATTTGGCCTGGGATTTGTATAATATCTATGTAGAATGCATCGGTTGTTTAGGAACCTAATTCCCAATATGGCTCCCTTTTGATTACGAACAAAGCCAGCATTTCACAGCATTATAGGAACACAGAAAAACAAGTTAATGATCTAAACCTTTTAATTCATGGTTGCTTGTCTATTTAAAGTACTTTTGATTCTGTTATAAACAGACTGGCTCCTTTTTTGTTTAACTTCTTTCTTTGGTTTCTTCACATTTCTTTCTTTACTGTCCATGAAATTTGTAGCTAGTTTCCTTTTCTAACTGAAGAATGAAAGGTTGTGACTACAGAATGATACAGAAAGTAAGAAAGCGTATCTAAACTGGGCGTATATCCAGCAGAGACCTCTTTGAAACCAGCTAAATTTAGGATAGTTTTTGTAGGATTTTTTTTGTTACGTTTTCCCCTTCCTCTTTTGAGTACCTATGTTTTGTTTTCTTCTTGTTGTTCGCATAAATATAAAGTTCGTTACTTTTTTGATACTTCCTTGATTTTTACATGTAGTTTGGCATGGCTTTATTTTATATAGTTAGTTGATATTTTCCTCCAGTCTTAGTTCAGCAGATTACTATTATGTGTGCCTTTATCCGTAGAGACAACAAAAGCAACCTTTTCAGGACTTTCAATTACCAACACTGTATGTGGTACTTTAGGAAAATAATTCCCTTCCAGATTTTTTTTTTTTTTTAATCGAGAATTGGGATCCAGAGCTTGTTCTTCAATTTGAACTTGAAAACTTTTTGTTGAACAAAACTGTCAGGCAAGCAGCAGCAGCAACAGCACGAATAATTTCCGTTCCATGGAAGGGGAACTTATCCCCACATATAAAAAATAAATACTTGTTTCCATTGTCATTTATTTTTTACCTGAAATGAAGATGACTTTTTTTTGTTTACAATAGGATCTCGTTATTACTTTTTTCTCCTTCTTTCTTTTTTTTTTCTCTTCCCTTTTTTTGGCAATGGCTTATTTCAGGCAGTTATTAGAAATGATAAATGAAAAACAATTCCACTAATGTGTTTTATTACATCTCTATCCCATCAAGGTAAATTGAACAGCCAAGACACTTACAATAACTTCACAAACAATAATCCTGGGAACCCTCGACTGCTGCCTCTTCCAAGTTTGACTGTGGTGTTGCCTCTTGCTCAAATCAAGCAGCCAATGACATTAGGGACCATCACCAAACGCACAGGGTAAGTGTATCTGCACAAACCTTTCTTAGCAGTGTTATTTATAAATAATATGGAAAAAATGTGTGTTACTAGTGACACTTAGTTTTATTCCTTCTTTTAATTGCAGTGTGTGTAATTTAATGGCAACAGAAGGGGGTTGGGGGGAAGAAGGGACAAAGAAAAGAAAACCAGCATCAGATAACTAAACAAAACCTGAAATCAGGTGTCTAAAAATTCAGGAGTGTTCATTTGGGTGGGTCATTTTCTTGCAGTCTGCCATATGGGAAATACTGTACGCTGACATCAGGAGAAGTTTCACACCAGGAACTGGTATGAAACATAAGCAGGGCTGTATTCAATCAGAATAAGTTATGGGTTTACTTTTTTTTTTTTTAAAGTTTGTTTGTTTTGATTTCCAAACTTTTCAAGCAGAAATGATTTTTTACTATCAGAAATGGAAAGACAGTAAGCCAGGTTGAGTATAAAGAGAAAACTTAATCCTGCTGGTTTTTTGACCTTATTTTTCCTCTGAAGTGACTGTTCTGTACGATGAAATTCACGTGTGGACTTTCATTCCAGAGCCAGCTGCACTTTGGTACTTCTCACTGTGCCATGATTAAGCACTTCAAAATATTTGTTGTGAAAAGCTCTACTAAATATATGTATGTTATAATTACTAAGAAGATTTTGTGAGCTTTATAAATTCTAACGATTTTTAAGTTAATCGGTACAGTTCAACAGTTGATACTTTTCCTAAATTTCAAATCTTCAGGTTTGCAATTAGTGCATAAAGCTAGTGGGTGATTTCTTTATTATATTTTTCCCTCCTCTCACTTTTTGGTTGTTCAAATACGTGAATATTTTCTAGTTAAAAGTCTGATTTATTAATTTACAGATTGCTTTTATATTAAAAAAAAAAAGTCACATATGCTTGGACGAAACAACTGAGAGTCCTACAGGTTCCTAATGTTTTCCTGTGTTTTGGCAAATGGGTGCAGGCACTGTCTTGCTCGCTTGAGTGGTTTCTTGCTCAAACCCCGATAGTGAGGTGAATTTTACCTTGTGTTTTGTGAACCGGGAATTATTTTTCAGGCGAGAGCACGCGGATATTTCCTCGCTCCCTGCATAATTCCCATATTCTGTGCTCGAGTGTTCAGGACATCTTGTAAAATCTGTTATTTTTTGTTTAGCGCACTAAGTATGCATGGTAAGGTTCTAAAGCTTACATACGTATGCACATATATACATGTGTGTATCGATACATGTCTATCTAACAATCCAGTCCTGCTTTCGCTGCTGTAAACAGGAATTTCATAAGGCTTGTTGAGCCAAATCATGAACTACGAACACGCAATTGCCCTAAGCACAGAAGATGTCTGCAGATAAGTTCCTGAACTTCACAGATAATTGTAAATGGGACTTACGAAACAGTAAAGAAACAGTGTAAGGGTAATGTGGTTTAACTTCTTCCACACATACGTTTCAGTTACTTCAGAGTGTTTGTATTCATAGTTTTCTTTAAGTATATTTTACTATTCGCACACTGTCCTTGTCCTATTATTTTGTGTAATTTTTAAAACTAATTGAATTTAAAATATTCTGTGAGGCTTCTGTAAGGGTGGAAAACAACAGTCATGGGAAATACCCTGCTGTGTAAATAGAGTTTTCATGAATGAGCATCATAATTTTCAGCGAAGCCCGTGTAGATGTGTAATGCTAAGCTGAGAGCTTCCTTCATTTGTTCTGCATCCAAAATATTTGATGAAAGTACACAAAATTAACATGAAAAGCTGTATTTATAAAGCAGGGATTTAAGAGGAATGCCTAGGATCCAAGAAGCCTGGCATGCCTAAAATGACCAAATTGAGACAGCAGCCTTAACTTAAACCTCCAGGGGGCAAAGCGTGTGTTTAACATATTTAACATCTGCCCTCATATTTCTAGAAACACATAGCAATGTAAGTCTGTGCAGTGTAATATTTAGACAGGACAGGGACCATCTGCCTCGCTCGGAGAAGTGTAGGAGGCATGTATTACTGCAAATGGCAAAAGACAGATGTATTTACACCTACATGGTCAGCACCTTTAAGCACTGCTCCGAGGAAACAAGGCTCTTCTTCGGGAGCAGCTGCTTCACCTTGTGATTGTGCAGTGATCAGAAAAGGAGACGAATTCTCGATCAGTTGGCTTTTACAGTCACTGTTCAGTGGCCCTCAAAGCAGATTCCTTTTCTGTTGTTGCTACTTTTAAAGTATTAAAAATTTAATCTGTTGCAGTACGTTTCTAAAAGTAAAAAAGCAAGACTAAAAGAATACCATATAACTAGCAGTTCTGGACTTGTCCAGTTTATTTGCTTTTAACAGCTGAAAAGCTGCTTTAATACTAGACAATTAAATTTTGCAGGTTTTATTAACCAAAAAGTCAAGTGGGTTTTTTTTCCTGCAGGACAGCAAAATATTTTTCAGGTACTGAAAGGACTGATCAGTGCTCTTAATATCATCTGTCTCAGCAGAGCTGCAAAACATGTCATTTTACTTGACAAGTGGAATGGCAGTAAATTTTTTAAAAGTGTTCACAGTAGCCCTAGGGGAATGAAAGACCAGAATCTGGAGTTGTGTCATTACTGCACTGTTCATCACAGATGCTTTTTTTTTTTTTCATGCAAACGTGTAGATTTTGGAGCACTTTCTGATCAGTCGTTAAACTTTTATTCTGAATACAGTTTACATTCTCAGCACTAAGTATCTCGGAGCATTACCTCCCTTCTTGCCATCACCATCGTTTCCTTGTTTCCTGCTCTCTCTTTCTTCCCTAGCTTTTTCAAGTCTCTCGCTGTAATTTCCGCACCTTCGTGAAGCACTTCATTTTTGTCCCTATATTTTGTCATCCCATTGGCTCGCTTTCCTGTCGTTTGTACTGTCAGCACATTCTGAGGAGCAGATAGGCTTTCCCAAAGGGGCTCTAACATTAATGAGTAAGGAAGCATCTTATGTTTTAAAGATTAAGGGGATGCAAGACAGTATAAGAGCTAGATTTAATAAGTCTTTGTATATCTGTGCCTCAGTTTCCCTCTCAGCATTTTAATAGTAATACTGAATTCCTTCTCAGGTCTGGTCAATGGGTTAATTCATTGCTCATTTACAAAGAGCTTATAGATTTGAAAGGGGAAGAACTGTATGATCCATTTCATGCTTGCCTATTAAAGGCAGTGAATCAGAACATGTTAGAAGACAGCTTTGTGCTTTGCGATAGCTTTCTAAGCGTGCCTTGTGTTTGTGGAACGAGTTGTAGTTAGTTTCCAGTTTGTAAGAATGTGGGGACACAGACGAGGTGTAATAAGAAGGAGGGAAATAAAAGATGCAATAATTGCCCCAAAAGAAAAACTATTGTAAACGTTGGCTTCTCTGACAGCAGCATTTGTTTTAACTTTCTCAAGGGATATGGTCATTATGTTTGCATCATACTTCATTCTCAAATTCATTATAGCTTTAGTGAAACAGCGGCATGTAACCTGCATTAGTCGAGTCTTGTCAAAATGGAGACATCCAATGTACCTTGTACAAAAAGGAATCAACCTTAGATTTTTTTCTGCCCAAAAGATTTAGATAGTGTGTTTTTAAACATGAAACTCTATCCATTCTTCATCCCATCTGTCATTCTGCCCCCAATAAGGAGGGAAAAAGTAGGTAAAGTGTCTGATGTTAAAGCAGGCTGCGATTTTATTTTAGTCTTTCTCTTTGCCTATATTGTATGTACTGAAAAGAACTGATATCCATGTGTTTTATTTAATCCCAGGCCTAATTTATCTTAATTTATCCCAGGTTCTAATATTGAAACAAACAAAAATAAGGAGTGCAGAGTCGTGGTGTCATGATACAATTAAGTAGGAAAAAGGAACTAATTATTTTCTTGACATTTTTAAACAGTAAAGCTAAAGAATTCAGTACAATAGACAACCAGTCATTCTCTTTCTGGCACATGTCTCAGACATGTTTTGGTTCACCTTTAGCTTTTATAATACATTTTGGTAATAAAGCAACTACTGTCATGATTTGTGATTTATATGAAATACAGTTATTTACTAAATTTTGTTCAGATGTCACTGTTCATGAAAGGATTCTCGCTATGGCAACATGTAGCGATGAGGGTTAGAATAGGTGGATATTACACAGCTTATTAAAAGTTTAAATAGTTTTTATTAAACATGGTAACACAAAATCGAAGAATGGTTCAGATTTCGATTTGCTAAAACTCAGAATTAGATAAGAAATTAAGAAAATTCTGTTGGAATTTTGAATCATGAATCATCTTCATTTACTAATTTTCCTTTGAAATTTCCCACTAGCTAAGAGAACAGGGAACCTCAGTGAGTTTTTTGCCTTGGCATTGCTCTGCTACTGTCACCGAGTGTAGCCATCTGCTGCTGTCTTTTCAAGGTTGGGTTATCCTGTAATTTGTACATTCTCTCAATTAGCATACCATCCATATTATGTGAAGGAAATAGTGAAAAACAATTGCTTATATAAATATCATAGGGGAAAAAATGGTCATCTTAAAAGAAATTAGGTCTTGTGAAGATAAAGGAAATGCTAAGTTGTCTCTCCCACACTTAAGGCTTTTTATTAAGACTCTACTGTAGTCTTTTGAAGTGTAATTATATTTTCTTCATGCTATAAGATTTTGTATCCATATTAAAAATAAACAAAAAACCAAAACCTTCCATTGAAGCATGTATCCACCTAGGTCAATTTGTAACTAAAATAGAATTTGTTAATTTGCAAGTATAATCAGGTCAACATAGTATGTTGTGCAAAAAAAAAAAAAGCACCTATGTTATATTCTAAAATGTTCTAATGAGGTCAGCTAAATGTCATTTACCTGCTTCTTGCAGACAGAGAAACTGAGGCAGAGAGGGAGATACTTGCCAAAACGTCCAGGATCATAATTTCGAAACTCTAAGCTCCCAGTCAGATTCCACCATTCTCAAATGACTCTTCAAATTTACACTAGATAGATTCTAGGTTTTAAGTTATATTGGCTATGGGTTACGCAGAAGACTTAGCTTTCCATTGAATATTTAAATAGTGCAATAACACTGGGCTAATATTCTGTTGAGCTGTTAGAATGGTCTTCGACTTGGGGACTGAATGTTTTGACTGCTTAGGAGATCATACAAGTCATACAATTTAATTGGGTTTTATCAGTATTCAGAGATGATACATTATGTGTAGAAAGGCAGATGGTTTGCCAAATGGGCTCTCTCCCCAAAACTGTTAACCAAACACCTGTTTATATACAAACAGTTGAAGACTAGTCTGTTACATAGAGTTAGAAAGATCTTCACTTTGTTTCTTGACCTATAATACTAATAATAAAATTAGGGAGGGGGAGGGAAGATTTTTTTTTTTCTGCAATATTCTATTCCATATTGGATTTTGACGTCTTTGGATGTAGAAGAATGTATGTCTTAGTTTTGTACCTTCACCTAAACTTTTTTTTTAAGCGCATGTCTGCATTCATTGGTGTTGTGTTCATGTCAAATTTGGTCCACAGAATTCGTTTTTATCATGCAGGTATACTTTTAATTGAGCAGGCATACGGCTGAGTGCTTTATACATCCCTCTGATAGACCTTTTCTGTTAGTTGATTGCCTGAAAATGTTTCACTTGTTTCAACTAGCCAGAATTTATCCCTGAGTCAGAGTACAAAAAGAAAAATGACACATTGGCATTTACAAAATCAATTATTCAGCAATTTTGTGGATGATGTTACATCCCAGATGAGAATCAAAGAAGCTTTGAGCATGTGAGTAGCTCTAAATTTACCTTCTGTTCCTCCTTTTCAGATTTTGTGCAAATGTCAGTATGGCGATGGCTTTTTGAAGGGTGATGTAAAGAACACGGGAAATTTCCATTAAAAATATGCTAAAACTAATGGTGTGTGATGCCCCTTTAAAAACTATATACCATGCAAAATACTTGAACAAAAAATAAAATACAATCACGGTGTAGATAAATTGTTGAGTGACCAAAAACATTAAGCTCAATATCAGGTGACTTTTAACATCAAATACATTTGAAATGTTAGGGCTCTCTCTCCTGCATTCCATGCAGGCTTGTAAGTGGGGGAATAAGATTGCTGTGTCATACAGTTGCTAAAGATTTGGAATTTAATGGTGTGTTTCTATCCTAGGAAAAGGGCTGAGTAATCTTCTCTGAAAGGTTGTGGTTGTACCTGTCATTGTTTTTACTTAGGACTTGCTTCTTTTCAGAAAATTTGTAAAACTGTCCCACTCAGACCTTCAGTGTTTCATGGAAAACACACACGTGTTTGTAGCTTTTGATGCTAATTTACTTTTTCTGTTAGTTTTGACTTTAATGTCTATTTAAGGCTCTTGACTGCTTTTGCCTCAGATTTGTCAGGAGATTTCAGGAAGGAGACCTAAACTGTGTCCAATTTGAATTATAAGGTCACAGCCTGCTTGCAACTGATGCATTCCGTTTGTCACAGCAGTTGTGCATGAGGAGCCTCCCACGTCAGCCCCTGCTTCTCTGGTGGCTGCCCTGTCAGTGGGACTGTTCACGGGAGCGGTTATGTTTGTGAGCGTCAGCATGCTGGTTACACTGGAGGTCTACATCTCTTTCAGGGCATCATGAACGGTTATAAAAAATTATTTTGTTTACCTTCTGCATAAATCTTAATAGCATGATATACAGTGTACTTGTTGGTAATTGAGTTTTCATCTAATTTCTGTGCATTTTTCCCCTTTACGTGAAGACCTTACCTGTTTGGAGCAGGATGTTTTTCCATAAAAGCTCCATGGTGAGTTCCCAGTTCAAACCCAGCATGCCTATAATTCATTTGCTGTCCTCACTGAAAATAACTCTGTGCTTAGACCTTTTAATTTTGGATTAATTTTTTTTTTTAATTTGTTTACTTGCATGGCTGATCCATAGGTGGAAGCACTGCATAATTTCACTTTTAAACTATGGATGTGTGTTCACCATCAAGCATTGTCAAAGAAATGCATTCACTTTTTTTTCTTTTTTTACCTTTAAGAGGGCATTTAATTTTTAAGTAGCAGAGAATTTGAAAAAATAAATTATTTTCCAGTGGGCAAAACCGACTGTTATATCTTTCCAAAACAAGCCTCTTTTTTTCTGTATCGCTTCCTTTATTGTAGCGCTAAGTTGCTCACAGAGAGAGAACATCGATGATAAAAATAAACCAGATTAGCAGTGAGTAGACAGTGAAGTACTACAGTAAGAGAGATGAGGCAAGTAAAGTAGGCACTGCAAAATAAAAAAAGCTTATCACACGTGAGGAAGAAAAGAAACCACAGTTCCATTAAAATCGGGGTATTTGAAATAATAAGGGGTTTTAGTTTTACTATGTAAAATTGCAATACAGACAGAAGACAAAACAAGTTTTAACAAGACTCCCTGTGTTGGAGCCTGGTTCAGTATTCATACATTGCTACGTAACCTCCAGTCACCTTTTTATCATGAGATGGGGGTTAGGTGGTTGAAGTTTTAGGCAACAAGAATGGAAGAAGTTTGAACATCTTCCAACTTTCTTAGAAAGTTTAGAAACTTTCAGCTAAGAGGGTTTTTTGGGGGGGTGTGGTGGTGGGTTTTTTGTATTTTGTGATTTTTTTTTTTTTTAAGTTTAGCTAAGGATACTTATTATCTATGTCTATCGGTATCTGTTAGTATATTTGTATGTGGCTCTTGTTTCTACTACTAGAAGTTTGTTCCACATATATCACCCCCTTATGTCTCTGTCAAAAGACTATCTTCAGCAGAAAGAACTTCTTAAGAGCTTTGTTAGGATACAGAGCTCTTAAGAGAATGGCCGAGGACAGCTGATGAGGGGTATGGGAGCTATGCCAAAGACAGGAAAAGCAAAAGCACTATGACACTAAAGCAAAGAAGATGACTTTGCCTTATTCCTAGAGAATATCTGGTTACTGAAGTAGTCTTCCTAAGAACCATTTCTAGATGTAGTTTACAATGCATGTAAGTACTTCGTCTGATGGTGATGTAAGAACTGAAAAGGCTCTGGAAGAAGAGTTTTGAAAGTGGATTGTCTTAGCAAATGGATGTGTCAGTCGCCCACTGCATGAAGCAGCAGAGACGCTTGTCAACCAGAAATTATTTTAGATTGAGGCAAGATTAAAAGGCCTAGATTAAAGAGGGGGGAATATATGAAATAGACTCAAAAATTGTTGCCTGTCTTTCACAAGACTCTTTTGTGGTTTGTTTAATGCCAGTGCTAGTTCAAAAATATGGTCTTTACTAGCCTACAGAGAAATTAGGATAAAAAACACACTTTGGGTGGGGGAAGAAATCATGTTGTTTCCATTAGGGTCTTAATGAGACCTAAAATTATGTAAACAAAATGAATGGAGATTTGACAACTTACTGCCTGGCGAATAAAGGAGCCTACCATTTCTTTTCTTGCTTTTTCTTGCTTTATTCATGATTTGACAACTGAAACATGTCTTTGTTTTCTTGTTTTAGGCACAAGGATAAATTAGTCAAAAATTATGTACTTTGAGACAGATATGCTTTTTCAGTAATTTTATGTGTAATTCAAAATTTCATGCAGTATTTTTCTCCTGATACTTTTGTTCCTGCTAATGCAGTTTAGATAAAAGTTTTACTTTCAAAAATCATGTTGTTTCCTTTTCAGTGGATTTAGCTGTGGAGCTGTGGATAAGTGCTTTTATTCTTATGAATCTGATGTATTTGAAACCTATTTGTTGGGAGTATAAAATCAATGTGATTCTCAATCTTTTCAGACTCTTTACTATTTGATAGTATTTGAATTTGTAAAGCACTTCCTTCATATAGTATAAAACAGTTCCTTCATATCGTATATATGCAATTTATTTTTTTACAGTCATGTCACTTGTTTGACTATGAACTTAAAGACAAATTTAAGAGCCAGCAGTATTGTATGAGACATAAAGCTCTTTGAGGAACGTTCATCGCTGCACTGCGTAGCCTCTGGTTTTCATAGTTGCCTATGATTTTCAAAATATTACATAAAGTGGGAAAATAATAATAAAACTGTAAACTATATTGTCATTACTTACGATATTTATAAAGAGCTATCACAATACATTTTCAGAGATTATGGCAGAGTTTGATTCGTTACAAAAGTCAAGTGGTAGCACTGAATTGTTTCTGTAGCTCTTAATCTTTTCTTGCTGCTTTGTCAACATGAAAGAACTTGCATGCTATTGCTGAGTCTCTCCTTTTTAAGATCTGACAAAGTGATGTCTTAATTTTCTGCTTTAGTTTGGTCCCATCACTTTTTGTGCCATTTCAGTAGAAAATGTTCATTTATGTTTTTCATTAGACACGTATACATCTACCTCTTAGTATTTCTCCATTTAATATGGAACTAATTTTCCAAAATTATTTTAGACAAGCTAATTATTATCAACAACACAAATTTCCCCAAACATTGTGGTATTTAGCTGGAGTTTGGGGTTAACTTGACTTTTAGTAGGTGACTTTGACTTGAGCTGGGGTAGGTGAATGTCAGCTGTTGGTAACTGAAATGAGATGAACATGGACTTCAGTTGAGGCACAGCTCTTACCAAATTTATAGCAGAACAAGGACGATGTAATTTAAGGGTGTTGGTTTTTTTTGTTACTATTGTAGTCCTGGTGTAGGTTTCTACACAGATACAACCGGGATAAAAATACTGCCGTGTCTCATTGAATTCTTGGCGTAGGTTACACCATTGGGTAGACCCAGACAGGAAAAAGTACACTGCCTCATTATCATCCTTATGTCTTAAATATAGTGCTGTTGTTTCTCAGTGTGGGAGATGGAAATTATGAGGGTGAATGTTTTGGTCCCATTAGCTTCACTTTCTTGTTTTTAGTGCTGATTCTCAACAACCTGCACTTCTTACTGCATTGCAACCCCTTTCAGTAAAAATATGGTACAATCTTTTGAAAGTTAGTATATTGTAAAAATTCTTTTAAATTAACTCTTTTTAAAAGTGAGGCCAAATGTGCCTTAATTTCAGTTCTTGGAATAATTTATGGAGTGCTGACAGGCTAAGAGCAAGTAAAGAGCAGGAGTTCATAGCAGAAACAAGTCATTCACCACCTACCTTCAAGATTATTGTTTTGTTATCATTTATAAAGCTGAGAGGGTGTTTGCATCTACATAATAATGAGGATTTATAGTTTCCAAGTCGTTAAAATATCACAATGACATGAAAATATATTTTTCTAATGGCATTACTGTTACTGAAAATAGCAGGGCTTTTGAGGTTTACTTAAAGAAAGAAATTTGAGTTGGAATGCGTTGATGAAAACTCAGGGATAAAGTAAAATGGTGGTAAAATGAAAGATTCCTTAGTTTACAATAGTTTTCAGAACAGACATGTTGGCATCTCAGCATTTTTTTCAGAAATATGTCTAAACCAATATGATGCACTAGTAATTTTTTTTTGTTTGTCTGTATTTTTTAGCAGCACTAAGTTTAACCACATGAGTAATCGTGTTTTACAAGGTCTGTTCTTTCTGTCTACAAAACATCATTCTTGAAGGGAAAATGTTTTGGCACTGAAACCAACACTTAAATGCATGCCTTGAAAGATGTACATCTTAAAGACATGGTGTAAATAGAATGTAGCTTAGACCATTTCCTCTAAGGTTGTTTATATCTCTATTTGGTTGAGCGTAGGTCTTTGGGACTAAGAGTGGGGAGTACCCTGCAGAAACCGGTATTGCTAGAGTACCCGATTCCCTTCTGCTTAAAGGCTTGAAGAAATGGTTGAAGCCAATTATGTCTCTGTAGACGTTTACTCCAGTTTGTGGTTGAGAGTAGCATTTGCTCCCAGTTTTTTTCCCATTTTAAATTATTTTAATGACCGCCGAATGTGTTGAGTAAAAATTCAGCACAGTAAGACTGTTAGGGTAGTATAGAAAGATTCTCTTTTTCAGGAGTTTGTAAGAGGAAGTGAATATGGCTGAATCATGTCTGTACTCGTAGTTTGCTTTATATTGATTGATGGGTAGCACTGTCCTTCTGAACAACTTTGTTTTATATTAAAAGCAATCATTTATTGATTGAAGTATAGATCAGTAAGTAACAAGACTAATTAGTGCATACGTTTACATTTTCATTTCTGAAGGAATATTACTGTATTAATATTTGGAAGGTGAGAGCTAAAAATAGTTATCGACACACAGTTTGTTACAGAATTGGTTAAAATTACTGTTTCTGTGGCAGATGACTATTTCTAAGTGAAAGAAATCTGTTCTGAATTTTTCTGAGCAGCTAATAAATACTAAATATGTTACTATTAACTTGAATATTGTAATATAGAGCGTGAAGTGCCACTGCAAGCAAAGTAATATCTTTAGAGTCAGGAACTTTTTAGAACACAGATTTCTCACCCGGTAATCTGTAGCTGTAGTTTTAACAGTAGGATATTAAGTGCTTTGTGTGTGGTTCAATATCAGAGTTACTGACTATAAATTGCAGTTGCTCTTTTGGGACATTCTAGCTCTCCTGCATGTAGGAGAGCCTCAGGACTGATCTAAGACCATTAAAGTTTGTCTGAATTTTTCCATTCACTCTGGTCAGTGTGATGGAATTCCTTTTGAAAGTTGGGGTTTTTTGTTGGGGGGTGGGGGGATGTTTTTTGTTTTTTTCTTTTCTTCTAAAGGAAATGTGTGACCATAGGCTTGCCGTGTGTGTGTGATTGCTTAGCTCCTCTGTGCTTCAGTGAGTCCATCTGTAAAACTGAGAGAGTAATTCCGCACAAGGTGTTGGGAAGCTCAGTTACACTTTCTGTAAATCCCTTTCAGAAACCTGGCTGAAAATACAGTGCGAGTGTAAACAATTAGTCGTTTCTCCCGTTTTCATAAATGACCTAATTTCTGGTATGCTATACAAAGAGTACTCGCTGCTTTAGGTGAGTTCAAGTTGAAGGCAGTGTTAAAAGTTTCAAGTTGCATGACAGTAATGACGGAGGCTCTGTGTTTTTAACCATATGCCTTATGTTCCACGTGTCACAGCTAGTTGTTGGAAGGAGATTAAGTGTTTGAGATCAGTGCGAGTTTTGCCATTTATTTCAGTGAGATCAGGACTGAGCTGTAAGGAACCAACATACAGGTCTTTGGAGAGGTGCAGTCTCTGCAGCCAGGTACAGGAGTTTTACGGAAGCCCAGCTTGTTGAATAATTTTGGTTCAACTTGCTTTTCTTATGTTATTTTTATATTATGTTGATTCATAATCTGTTCTTGCTTTAATATCCCTATTGGTTCATTCTGTTGAACCACTTCACCAGTATACAAGTAATTTGTCATTAACAAAAAAAGGGTAATATGAATTAAGTGCCATTATAATTATGCATAGTGTTTGAATTGCTTTCTGCTGTTATAAAATATTTTTCTGCTGCTTAATTCCATCATAATACTTGCAATAATTTGTTTGCACATACATACACGTACACAAACACTTCTTAGAATTGAAGATCGTTACTTAAAAATGACCAAGTTAACGTGATGGTGTAATCACAGGCTGATATAATGCGGAACAAGAAATTAATAGAAGAAAAAAGGAAAGGAGGGCGAGGTAGCAAGAGATAAAATAATCCAGTTAAAAAGGCTGGAAAAAAGCGAAGTGGAGAAGGAGGAATCCTGCGTGAACTTCTCAAACAGCTCTTCTCTTAAGGAAAGGGTGAAATCCTGGTTTAATGAGTTGAGGAAATGGGCAATGCTCTGAAAACAGCTTTTTTATACAAAGCAGAATGTTACGAATCTTCAGATTCCTGTAAGAAGGAGCACTAAGTGCTGTTTCAATGAAAGATAATTATAAACCACTGTATCTGCTACATGCACATTGCAGAGTTTCAGAGGAGAACGTATCTTAATCTCTTTTTACATGATTACTGATTTGTTTTAACACGTGGCTCATGAGTGTATGCATTGTTTCCCTTTCGTTCTATCCTCCGCATGTTGTTCCCTCTTACCCTTTTGGCCATGTCACGTACATCCTTGTGGTTTTAGTGGCATCAGGACTGTGCTGAGTTATAACTGATCAGCAGTCAATGGTAGCATTATTTGTAAGTATCTTCTGAAAATGCAAGAAAATATCAACCATTTAGAATGACTGACCCAGAATCTGTATTGTCATTCCCACAGGACTTACGATTATAAACGTTTGTATTCACTTCGGAAGTTGTTTCTGTTGAATGCAAATATTCAATATTGGGTCTTTTAAACAGTCCAGCTAATCCTCCATTATAAGCCAGTGCTGTTCTTCAAGTTAATTGAGTTCAGTGATCAAGGGGAATTTGGGACCTATTGTTGAGAAACACTAAGCATCTGTAAATCCTCCGAAATCTTATGGGAACTGCAGATATTCACCACTTCTGAATTAATATCTTAGAATGACTGTTAAGCAAGGGACATGTTAATTTTTTAGAATTAACTTTCATAATTTTATTTTGTTCTTTCTTTAAGCAAATCTAAACCAGCTCCACAGATTTCACCGAGTAAGTCTGTGGGAGGAGAGTTTTGTGTCGCTGCAGTTTTTGGATCGTCAAGGTCATGGTTTGCAAACAATCCTGGTCTGAAAAGAGAAAAAGGTTGGTATATTAAAAAAATAGGCCTTGCATTTAAATTTAAATTCTTTATTTGATTTTTCTCATTTTGTGATAACTTCTGAGTAGGTGGTGCTTATCTGTAGATTTTAAACTCAGTGACAGTGGAGATTTTTGGGAACATGGTTGGGGTGCTTTTGGTAAATAGGACAATTTTAAAGAAATTTTAATTAGTTAAATAAATCATTGATCTTTTATTATGATACAATGACAGAAAACAAACTTCGTTAGTTCAATCCAAAGCTACTGTGTGAAGTTTCATGAAAAAGCTGTGAAGTAAAGGTGAGACACCCTTGCTAAAGCAAATGTACAGACATATGTTTGGCAATGTGTAATTACCTGAACACAACATAGTGAGAAACTCTATTCCACCTTCTCTTATATGAGATATTTGTGTTTGTTTTTTTTTAACCAAGGGGAAAATTGTGTGCTTTGTACAATTTTCTTTTTGTTTCTCTAGCCCTTTCACTTCTAATTCACATTTTTTACTTCAAACATATAAACACAAGAGACTTAAAAAAGTGAGTAGTTTACTATTTCTGTAAACATTTTTTCTGTTTCTGCTGTGCTATTGCAATAAGATTTTCGTTCTTCTTGCAAACAGATCAATCAAAGCAGTTTGTAGTGGAGTCGTTGTATATTATCAGTTGTTACGGTAGCCTGGTGGAGCATGTATTGGAACCCCGTCCGCTCAGCACTGCTCCGAAGATTAGTGATGACACACCTTTGGAAATGATGACATGCCCAAGAGCCAGCTGGACTTTGGTTAGGTAGCTCATTCCTTTTTCTTCTTTTTTGTCCAGAAAATGATGATCAGTTTTTTGGGTGGGGTTTTTTTTTGGTTTTTTTTTTTGAAGGGGTGAATGAACTGCTTCATGATTTTCACCTACATTTTTATCTTAACGTTTACCTTTAAGACTCTGAAAGTTTTCTATTGAAAGAAGGGACTCCCAATAGCAAATTCAAGCCTACCTTTTCATATAGTTCTGTTGGTGCTTACGTGTCAGAATGGGAGCTAAACATTTAAATACTTCTATAGGTGTGAAGCTACATGAACATGTTAACAGATTAGTGATTTTAAATGATCAGATTATAATTTAGCTTTTTATATCAGGACTAGAAACAATTATTTTAATAGTGTTAAAGTACAGAATTCTGCCGTGAGACATGAGTGAGGTTTCCACAAGCATTGCAAAGATTTAGGTGAGTTATCCTGTAAGTAGCTGAAGGTAGCATTTCTTAAGACAGTTGAAGAAATTATTCCTGACATGTGGAAGAAAGTAGACAAAAATTGATGAGAAAGTGTTGTCAGTGCTTTTGACGTTTTAAAATATTTTTCTATCGATTTTTCTTGTCTCCTATATTCCTTAGTGCTGCTTATGGCTGGCCTAGATTAATCAATACTTGATTTACCAAGCTATTTAGGAATGGCCCACCCTAATTAAAATTACAACACAGACTTCTAGACCATTATTGTTGAAATGAGTAGGTTGTAATGGAATTGAAAATTCTAATTGGATCAATAGTCCATAACTTTACACAGCTTTATTTTCACAGTTTGTAAATGGTTGATGACTTTACAGTACCAAAGCAATGCTAGTTAACAGAACAAAAAAGTTCCCAGGCTTCTGTTGTGTGTTTATATGACGTCAGCATGACACACAATGGTCCTAAATGTATTTACCAACTTGATCTAAACCGCCTTCATCATTTTTTTGCGCAATACACGCTGCCGTCAACAAACAAGTATTGTCTTTGTCTCACAATCTGTGCGATTTGGTCATGCTGCTCAACTGCCTGTGGTGTACTGCAGTGTTTGAACAAGCTAATTTAAATAATTACAAACATTTTGTGAGCTTGTATAGATAATTACACGTGATGACAGAAACACTGATTTACATTCTCTGTATTAGCTTAAATATTAATAGTCTTGTGTTTTACCTCAGAACTCCTCAGTGGAATGAACTCCAACCACCATTTAATGCAAACCATCCACTGCTCCTGGCTGCAGATGCCGTACAGTACTACCAGTATCTTCTGGCTGGCTGTAAGTAGCTGACAACTTTTTGTCTTATGTGCACGTTTTAAGGCGAGTGTGACTTTCTGAGTTGGTTTTTCAACCTGCATTTACTTCAGTGACATGTTCTATCCCCAGATAGGGCTTCACATAACCAACTATATTAGTAATAGTAGAGTAGCGAGCGTAGTTTGTTTTTGATATGGATCAAAGTTGTGAGGCTATCAGATAGCCAAAATGTGAGTGCTTGGCAGGCCTTGCAAGTGTGACTCACTGGATCCCCTAAAGTCTTCAGGGTTTCTTCACCTCATTTCTTCTCATGCTTTTAGCCTCTTCCTCTCGTGAATTCAATACTCAGTGACAAGGGATTGCGTCTGCATTTTCGCTCTCCCCTGGAACCCTGGTCGCTGGGCTACTTCCAGCCAGAGTCTCAGACAGCTGCTTCCCTCGGGAGCCTTGGCATCGCTTCCAGGGACGGCTGCCCACCTGCCATGTCCTGTGTCTTATCCAGCCACATTATTCACAGGGAGCCAATACACAAGGCATTGCATATTCAGAAACATGTATATATCTATACCTTTAGATACATGGTGTGTGTAAATATTTTATATGTATATAAACCCATGTATTTTATATCGGTTTTACAGATAAATTTATGTTGGTTTATATTTTGACAATTCAAAAAGGAGAAGAATATTAACAGTGAGTGGCAAGTCTCTTTTTTATCTAGGGTGTAGTCAAGATCAACGTGATGTAACAGTCAAAGTTTCACAAGAGAGCAACTCTTGGCATATGTAAAGGTACTCATGGGGAAACTAGACCCTCTGCACAGTCATCAGTGCAGCTAACGCCAGCATGTTATGTGACACAGGCATTTTAAAATGCAGAAAGTGGACATCTGGGCCAAAAGGCAGCGTGTCTGAATGTGACTGGTAAAAGCGACGCTGGCACCAGATTAGACCTGTTGCTTCTACCTGTCCATCTGTTGCATGTGCTCAGCGCTCCAAATGTTGTGGAAACCTACAGGATTAGGGTCTTCCTTTTTCGGTGCTGCATGGAAAAAGGAAGAAAACTCAGAAGGTAGAAAAGATTATGAAGGAGTAATTAATAGCCCACCACGCTGTTCCTTGCTAGATTCCTGCGTTATTTGACTTAGAGGTATGAGAGTTCTGCTTTGAGATAAAAGGTCGTTGTAAGGATGTATTTTGGGTTGTACAATATTTTACTATACAAATACAGATCACTATTTTCAAATGAGTATGTCTAAAATCAGGTGTGCAAGCCTATACTTAAATTTTCAACTAAATATTTTGAAGCATTGAGTACAATCAGGTCAACAAATATATTTGTAATTTATACTAAAGCCCTTAATAGATGCTATTAACTATAGAGCATAGGTCTAATTTCATATTGTAGTTGAAGGTAACTGCTGCCACACAGTCTGCTTATGTTGCCAGTAATTCATTCTGATATTTACATTTTTATCCATTGCTTATGCACCTGTTGCCGATGATGACGTTAAATAACTTTTATGATATGAAGGTAAAAAAAAGGCAAAAAGGCTTGTTCACAGAAACTGCAGTGTTTCAATAAGTCATGTTTAGCTAGACGTATTTGCAAGGGAAAACATAAGCTGTTTCCTGCTGCCAAGGAGGTGGAGTTAAGACACTTTTCCTTTAATATATATCCTCTTGGCCTGTTAGTAGTTAAAGTCTCTGCGTAAGACACAGCATTAGGATAAAAGGATACTGTCCATTGCTGCATGCATTTGTTGTTCTTTAGGGCTGTCAAGGCTATTGCTCTGCAGAATTGTCTAACCAGACTATCAAACGTAGCGTCTTCAGGGAAAAGAGCAATACTGAGAAGTCTTGAAACAGTCTCCAAAACTAGTGTTAATTCACAAACACTACCTAGGTTTGTGAGGCCTTGCAGCTTGCCTGTGTGGGCCAGCTTTCCTTCCTTCCCCTCCCCTCACCCTCCCCAAATTCTCTGCTCTAGTTGTAGATGTCTTTATCATCCACACTGTTTTCAGCTATTTCCCCTGCATTTTCTCAAGCATATAAATATATAAATTATTGTATGTAGTGTGCAGTTATTGCAGTATGGGTCCAAGAGCACAGAATGCTGTCTGGAGAATTTTGGACACTATGTAGAAGTAGTTTGCTTTTTAGTTTCTGTTGAAATGAAAAGCCATGTATTGCATAGACATGGTCTGAACAAAAGTCTTTCTGTGAGCATCAATGCTTATATACACATACCACATTTGTCCCACATACTGAAGTCAGGGATGGATGTGGTTCACTCTGTGTATTTCATTAACAGCTCAAATAATATGCATTTCAAATGTTTTTGTGTGGGAGGCTTCTTAAAGGAAGAAGAACGAGTGGTAGCTAAATTCCAACAGAATAATGAACTTGTATTATTTGAATTCCAGTGAAGAATTTTAATTCAGGTTTTAATTCACATAATGGAAATTCATTAAGATGGGTGTGGAATGTGAAGAAAAATAGACTAATAAACTAAATAGACTGATAGGCAAAAAAGAGTCTAGAGAACATAGTAAAAATGGCATTAGTGGCAATTGTGTATATCTGATCTTCTTTCAAATTTTATTTGTCTTCTGGATTTATTCTACCTGAGGCTACTCAATGAAGTTTCTGGAAAAATGGAGTCAAACCAGGATGCACACAAAAGAGTTCAAGACACCTGTTAGCTTTGACTCTATTGAATACATGCTAAAACGAAGTTATCTGGCTCTGCTTACCTGCAGTAATGTAATGGGTTGACATTAGCTGAAGCCTGTGGTTTGATGTGCTATCACTTCCGTCAGTAAGTTTAATTGCCAGCAAATGGCTAAATAGGGGTTTAGGGTGAATGTTACATCTGTCTGCCACGTTAGTGGTAAGAGGAATTCTGGCGCCGTTTCAGGGTCACTATTTGTATCTGTCTATCAGAGGTAGAATACAGCAGTTTCTCTCAGTTTCTGTATAGCATTTCTGCCAATTGTTTGGCTCCATTAAGTGTGCAGGGGAAATAAAAGCCTGAATGACCAAGTCACAAGGGGGTATGGATAGACCCTTTCTTTGTCCACACTCAGAACATTGCATTAGGTCTCATTATCCATTTATAATAAGTGACCTTTGCCCCCTGGGTCATTGAAAAATACTCAGTGTACTTTTTAGCACAGAGTACCTCTGTCAGCAGACGGGCAGAACAATGAAACGTCTGGCGGTCTGGTTGGAGGGCTATGCTGTGCAGGTTTTCATAAATATGCAGTCTGATGCCAAAACACGGGCCCAAAATCTTCCTTAGTCTCTGAAAAGTATAAAGTAGGTCAGTGAGTTCTTCTGATAAAAAGAAGATATTCTAAAAATACTGCATTTAGTTATTTACACATAGTTCAGCCTTTAATATTTTTAAAGAATCTTAAAGTTATTTTTGCACTAATAAGGAAGTAACAAGGAACCATTGTTTGAAGAAATATTTTGTACAATAAGTGTCCAAGACCTTTATCCCAGGGGTATTTGGAAGTGGATTAGCACAGCTGTTTCATTGCTTTGAGGGCATCTGCGACATCTGCTGCAGAAACCTGGATCAGAGTACGCAGTTCCTATCTACCTGAGCGCTTTATCACGGCCACGGCTGGTGCAGAGACGTGAGAAAGTGGGTAGCGAGAGGCTTGGACCTTTCTGTAAGTTCATGGCTTGAAAGTGAACTTGCATGTTAAATTCCACAACCTGCTGGCCTGCAGGAAGCATTGGTATTCTGCTCCTGGCTTTTTGCAGTTGGTCAGAGCGAAAATAACCAGTCCCGAGAATCTCCTCGCCTTCTGACAGAGCAGATTTCAGACTTACTTTTGTTCTCCTAAGAGTTCATCCTGCAAAGCCTCGGATGTATTACAGTCCTCAGGTCTTCAGTGCTGGCTGTTAGGTGCCAGATATTTCGCTCCTACCCTTCTCAGATTTAATATATAATATTTTACCTTATTTGTGTCTCTATTCCCTCTTTATTTGCCTGTGTTCTGAGCAACTCCTAAATCTAATTGCAACAGAGGAAAGAAGTGTCAGTCACATTTTATTCTCCTAGATGTTTTTCCTATAATGTAAATACAATCACCTGGTACAGTCGGACTCTTCTAGCAGCCCTGGTGGTGGGAGGAGAGTTGTGCGAGGTGCTGCATGCATACGTAGGAGGGTTTCTGGTGTCCACAGGAACTTGCAATGTGAGAGACTTGGCTTTCATCAGACAATTGCCAAGTTTCATCATTACCTCTTCTTTACAGGCTACTTGCTTCCTGCTGTTCAGTATTTAGGAATTAAGACGCTTCTGGTAGTATAAACTCTTCAGGCATGCTGTTAAGATGTGCTTTTCATGTCCATGACCATCGTCTGTTTGTGTTCAGTTTTTTTCTAACATACTTTTCTCCCTACTACCATAACCCAAAGTCTTATATATTTGATTGACTTAACTCGTGTTTACTTTGTCTGACTTCGGTACTTTCCTTTTTTACATGTTTGTATTAATAGAGACATGTGCATAATGGAATTGCAATGAAAATAGGTAACCCTACATGACAGCAGAAAGTCTTACAACCTCATTTCATACTTCTTATTTTTTTCTTCCTTACTCCTCCTGTTGAATTCATTTGTTCATTGCACTGGAGGAATGGACTGTAGCTGAGATATGTGAAATGTGGACAATTAACACGTTAATGAAAAAAAAAAAGTGAGATCAGACGACAAACTGCCCAAAAAAGGTTTGGAATAAAATGCGATATGATTTCTCTCCTCTGGCTCTGGAAAGGGCACCTTCATATTCCAGCCAAGAGTTTTGGCTCATCAGGACCAATTTTATGGAGACGACCTGCAGTTGTCAGAAGCAGGCCAATGACAAGAATTAATATATTAACTGGTATGCAGAACTCTTTGACAAATTGCGTACTAAATACATCAAAATTGATTGGACATTCTGTGTTTAAATTGACAAATGACTGCATTAGGGGAAGGAGGGAAATCCATTAATTACAGCTGCCCTCAACCATAGGAAATGTAATCATATAAATATAGATTTTGTTAAAACAAAAGTCTCTACTTTACTATAGTGTTGCTGGTAAGTGTACTTGCACCTCTTTGCTATTAAACCTCCAGTAGGAGGTTTTGAAGACAGATCTTTGCGATTGGCTTTTAAATAATCAAAGACCATTTCTGTTGTGTTAAAAGGAACGATGCAGTGTTTCTTTATCCCACTCTGACCGCTTCTGGAAATTGTTTCTCTCTCGGAAAAATGGACATGTAGCTGAGGCTTCTGCTGTCTCGTTAACTGTTCATTCTAAATGCAATGTAATTCATATTCCACAATGGTCGAATTTGAACCCGTACTCTGTATTCTCATTCTTTGTTCCTGTACTGGTTTCCAAGTAATGCTTCCAGGGCTGTTACTTATTTCTGAATAAGAATTTGCAGTTCAGTTAGGCCTGAAGATATAATCAGTTTTATAGACTTCGTTAAGGGATTCTTGAAAAGATTAAGGTCTGTATTTATAGCTGCCTTTGACTTTTGGCTGTTAGAACAGATTTTCATTTCTGGACCAACTGTTGTACATATCTTGCGTTTTACTGAAAATGTCTTTCATGAGAAGTCAAACTTAGTAACTATTCATTGTCTTCAAAGGGAGGGCGTTAGCCTTTCCTCACTGTTTGTTTGGGCTAAATGATAACACAATTTATACAGATAATCGCTGTAACTCCGGCATCATGTTTGCACTTCCTGCTCCCTCTAATGAAAGCTATGCACCCTGAGCAAGACTTTTGTCTCTAAGCAACATTGCGGTTCTTTATGGCCTATTTTATATTCTTTCATACATTCCATTGATGGAAATAAAAATTCCATACATTGAGGTAGTGCATATTGTGCAGTGGAAAGCAGGACCTCGGAGTAGGAGTAGCGAGTGCATTGAATAAAACTGTGTGAACATGTGCTTTGGAGACAGATACTATGAAAAACAAGCTACGATGCATGTCATCATAGCCAAACTGCCGCCATAGGAGTAACACCGGGCAGACACAGTACGGAGTCTGGTCATTCTGGTCTGCAAGCCTTCTCCTGCGCAAGCAGAGCCTGATGGTGGTCTGGTAACAGGCTAATGAACGGGAGCTGATTATCATGTTTAGTGTTCTACCACTTCTCAGCCTTCTACCTCTATTTTTCTTCTCGCAGTCTTTTGTGTGTGCATACTTAATAGTGTATTCTTTCTTTCGCTCTCACTAATATGAAAGGATATATGTTATGGTACTTACCCCACTATATATATCTATATCTATAGTCTGTGTGCGTAGTGTGTTCTGCGGGGCAAGAGCTGTATCTTGCTAGTGTATGTTCAATGTCTATCACAACGGAGCTCGATTTCAAATAATAAAACTGATCAAAACCAGAGCCTGTTCTGTAACAACAATTACACTATCACGTAGTTACGAGGTGTTCAAAGCCTTTTTGCTCTGTTTCTGTGACATCTCTGCATGGCCATGGTTGGACGTG
>NW_010526064.1:43110-53182 GCF_000687285.1 Phaethon lepturus | reverse complement strand
CAGCAGCTGGTGCTCTCAGCTGCCCAGTGCCGTGTCTCTGCTGGGCTTTGCTGGTTCTGCAGCAGCCCTGGTAGCACTTCAGAGCAAGGTTGGCCAGCTTAACTTAATCCACCGATGAAGACTACCTAAACAAAGCTCTCTGACCTTACCCTGAAGTGGGTGAAGCCCACTTGAGTTTATATGAGCTGCTGTGCTGCGGCGGCTGGAGAGGAGTTGGAACAGGCAGTGGTGTGTGGGTTAACATTTTAACTGCCATCGTTTTTAGGTACTGACCATATGAATGTTACCTAAACTACCGGCCCTTCAGATGTACCCGTGCGCCGCAGCAGAGGGCCTTTCCACAAAATTGTGTCGATTCAGTGTTACGGGCTTAAAACTGCAGGAAAGTACACACCGTTCCTGAAAAGCCGGAGAAGCGGAGACAGGCACTGCAGAGCTACGGGCCATCTGCAGGAAGGCAAACAGCGGAGGCTGCTTCAGATGGGAAATTTTTGCAAAATTTTCTAGATTCCCAGTTTGCCATTATGATTCTTTCTACTTGAAATTGCCTCTAGTTAATGTACCATTTTAATGAAATTATACTTTTTTAATTGCCATATAATAAAAGAATGCAACATACTTTTTAGAAGAACTTCCAGGGTCTCCGCATCAGTAGTTTCAAAGGAGTTGTGCAGATGTTCTTTAAAAATACAGATCCTTGGGGAGTAATTTATAATTCCTTGAAATTTTGAGGAGGACTTCTCTGTACAGAAAAATGAGTTTCAGAATTTCAGAGAATTAATTCTTAAGCGTTTATCTTGACTCAAGTATTCTCTCCAAATATTACATGAAAATATGACTGTGTGTATATATGAAAATATGTGATGCAGGTAAAATACATTGTAGAAGAATTTTGGCAATTTAAAAAATATATGGAATTTTTTACTGTGTTTAAAACTGTAGCAGATCTTAAATACATATTTTATTTATATATACTGATATATATATATATATTTTACGACTACAGTTAAAAAATTTCAAGTGAAAGAGATTCCAAGCATGCATTTCTCACGCAAAATTGTGACATGTATTTGGGGTTTGCTGGCAGTAGTCACAAACAGTGAAAATGGAATTTTCAGGGTTGCTTCTTACACTTGGAGGCATAACAGATTGCAAGCTAATCTGGATCACCTTCCCGTTCCAGAAAAGATGTTTCTAATGAAATTGTAGTTCATGGTCTTTTTTAAGGGAAAACCAAGTTTCCCTAAAACTGTAAACTGCACTTCCTGCTCCCTACAGGAAACAGGATTAAGTGGTAAAGGGAAGCAAATTTAATTTCTGATGGTGCATAGGACTGACTGGGGTAAATAGGGACAGGGCAGATGCCATTTCATAAAAGTGCTGCATCTTTGCATATGAGCAATGGAGTAAATCATGCTACGTTCTTCAGCCATAATGGTGTTTGTGAAATAATATAGATGAAGTGGATAAAAATTACTCTGTAAGGTGCATTGGATGCTGCCAATGTATGTTAAGTTTTGCTGCATATATACACCTGGCTTCATCAGATTACTGAGTACTTGGCCATCTTAATCCATATTTTATAAACTAAATGCTGGAAACAGCACTGCGTATAGGAATTAAAATACTTTCAGATGTGTACAAACAACAATAATGAACAAGGGCACATGCTGAAACAGTTCTTTACTATTCTTACATGGTCATCTGGAACTTCTTAGAGAGGGGTCCATCAACACGAAGGGGTCAGTTTTCAAAGCAGTGTACAGGGATTTAGCCGCGCGACTCCTATTGACGTTAATGGGAGTCAAACGGGTAAATCCCCACGCACCGCTTTGAAAATTTACTACTAAGCCTCTTGACTTCTCACTACATACTTTGATTGTAACAGTAATCCATGGTTAACATAATTTTCCCGACAATAATGTCAAACATACTTTTGAAGTCAGTGAATTATAGAAATAGTTACCTCTTCCATAATTCTTTAAAGATGGCCATCAGATGGATTTCACCATAGGTTCGTGCAGTTGAAATTATTCTTTAACTCAGGAGAGAATATATGTGTTATCCTTTGATACAGAACCGATAGTCTGCTCACAGTCTGAGCATTTAAAGTGTTGAACAGCCTTAAGATACTCCATACCGTGAGTAATATCAGGTTCTAGCTCTGCTCAGCTTTTAAATTATCATTGTACTTGACTGGTTTCCTGTGGGAACTTTAGAGAAGGAAGCTGGAGTTAAGCACAGTGAACATAGACCAGTCGTGCAATGCAACCAGGTGTAATGGTGAAACCTGAACACCTAACTGGCATCTTTTTTGGGGTGTGGGGGGGAAGCCAGGCTGTTGACTATCAGACCAGTGTAAAGTAAGGAGCAAGTAAAGCAGCCATCAAAGCTGGGAAAATCTAAGGAGAATTCATATCGTGATTACAGACCTACGTATTCCTTTAAGATTCAAGTGCTTATACAGAGAATGGATGATCCATAAAGCACCTAATAAACTGTGGGCAATATACAAATAAAAAATGAATAAATCTGTAAGTCAGTTGGTGGTGTGAAATAACAGGCTGGTTAAACTCCTTGTTTACGGGGTTTTTTAGCTTTATTTTATGATGTTTATGCGTACAAGAATCTCAGAAAGTCCTAACAGAAAGAAAATGAGTGGGGAGAAGTTTTGGGTAAAAGAAGATATTTTAATTTGCATGGCATGCTCCTGCAGAAGTTCACAAGCTGAAAAATGCATTGAAAACAGAACTTTGTTCAGTAACTTACAGCCACAAGTAAAAATACATAGAGCATATCACCAAACTACAGTTTATTTCAAACATGGCTGTAAGCATTCTGTCTAAAATTCAAATCTGGTCTTCACTTTATTGCAAACTTGAGCAGAGGTGGAGCCAGCAGGGACAGAGCTGTGTGCGGTAAGAGAAAGTTTAGGAACATGCATGCACTAAAACTCGCTAAGCAGTTGTTGGACTTGAACTACATGGCAAATCTGACTCTGGGATACTGAAACCAACCTCTGACGGAAGTGAGATCACGTCTGTAAGATGGAAAAAAGGTGAACCTGTTGCATTTGAAGTGGCTGCATGTAGACCTAAACCAGAACTGTCACGTTCTACTTGTCAGGAGTAACACGACGTAACTAATGCGCCAGTAGTTGCAGAAGTAGCATGAAGTAAATCATTCAAATTGTGGAGCTTAATTTTAAAAGAAGTACTCCTGAAGCTTGTTGACAAGCATGTGATTACCTCAGGTCTCTAAACCACCTATGGCCATTTTAGGTATAACTTGGGAACCACAGAAAAAGCATCAAAATCAGATGTCGGTGTGCGATTTGTACAAAACTGAGGGATATGTAACTTTTATTTTGCATACCTGTTTGCCATGGGCATCACTAGAGACTGCACGTGGACACAGGATGGACTTCGGACTTAGTGAATTAGTTAGGAGTATTACTGTTTCTACTGGATTTTAGAATCTTATTTCAAATTACAAGTTTTATGTATTTAATTGAAGTAAAGGAAAGCGCTCTGGGTGACTGCAGGCATGTGTACAGCAGGCAGCACAGAACAAATAGTCTTTATAGTCTGCAAATGCCTTTGCTCTTAATTTGGGTAAACATACATCCCTTGGAGAAGAGCGCATTGGAAATTTCAATTTTTAACTCTCAATTAAATTGAATTGTGTAAAGCTTATTTATATAAATGAGAAAATTAAAACCTTTTGGTTCAAGAAGTACACAAAACTAAGTAAAACTAATGATTTATTGTTCACAAATTAAAACCATAAGAGTGCATGCTACAATTGAGCTGTAGTGTTTCTTTGTTCCAACACTTCTGTGCTGCTGAAAGATGACAATTTATAATCTTTGAATGAATAAAGGTTTGTCTTAGCTCTAGGTATTTATTGTATAATTAGCCCATCTATGAACAAAACCACTGTTTGTTAATTCCAATATTCATCAAGCATGTATATTTGTCTAGGTCTTGCTCACGTGTCAGGAGTGTCTATGCAAATTATTTGAGGTTAATATAAATTGTTTATTTTCTTTATTTGTCACTAAATATCATGTCAAAGTTTCAAAACAATGTGTTTTTTTCATACTTAGTCATTGAACTGTGTGAATCGGGTCCTGGAGTTCCAGAGGAATATCAGCTCAGCTGTATTTCAGCCTTTGCTTTGGCTTCTGTTGAAACTTTTGTTTCTACAGTCCCCCTTTGCAGTTTTCCTGGCACTAGCAATTATCACACAAATGACTAAATTTTTAATGTATTTTTTTTCAGACCCTTGCCTTTAATAATCTTTCTTCAGTATAGTAGTAAGATTAATCCTGTAGCTGCAGAGAAGGGAGCCTGTAAACTTTAAAAATTTACCTTAGATTATGGGTAAGCACCTGTACCTTTGCTTTTGAGGGTAGAAAATGAGATTATGGTGTTCAAGTCATGAAAGAAGATGAAGAACAACAGTTTTCACTGAGATTCTGTTTTTCCTTAGTTAAATGTGGAGTGGTTCCTGACCTAGTCAGGACGGAGGGACAGGAATATACTCCAGATTTAGAGCTGATGCAGATCACTTTTCACTTGAAGGAGGACAGATATTAAAGGTGCTACTATTATTTTTGAGCAGCTCAAAGATGGTTTTTGCCCCTTGCCAAATATTTATGGCAAAGCTCTGATTTTTGCCGTAGGTAGCACGCCAGTTTTTAAAAAGTGACCTTGAATGCTTCCTTATGGCATTTTTTTGTATTTATAAGCGGACTTTTGAAACTTGTGTCTTGTTATACTGCATAAACAGAAGTTGTAGATTCTAATTCCCCCCTTAAATTTTTAATAAACACTCATTTTCCTTGTACTTTTTCACTTCATGGGTAATTGTACAAATTTCTGCATGTTTGTGTATTTCTAGATTAAACAAACTCAGTTGCATTCTGATATTTGATATGTTTGTTCCAGATGTTGGTGTAAGGATAGCAAAAAGCTAAAAACTGGCATAGTTCAGACACAAAGGATTGAATTTGTTATTTTGGGAAGGTACAAAACACCTGCAATTGCCAGTAAAAAGTCTCTGTGCAGCAAGGGCTTGCTTGCTCCTTGCCTATGCGTGTGCCATTTGTGACTTTTTCCAGTGAAAGCGAGATTACAGGAGTGCAAGAAAAAAACACTGCTTGCTGCAAAGCTTTTGAAGAATTTGAATTTTATTATTTGTTATCCTGCGTTACGGTGAAGTTCTTTGGAAATTGAGAAAAACTCTGTATTATAGCATAAGATAGCTTCACTGATGTGTAAGGGGCTGCCATAATTTCCAGTGTGAATTCAGATTTTCAAAGAATTAAGCTGAAAGAGAAAAGGTTACTTTTGAGCTCAAATTCCTGGAAATGTCCCTCTGGGCTTAAATTAATCTCATCTTGGAACTTGATACCAATGCAAGAGGTGCGTGACCCAGAAATGAAGAAAGAATCGGTTTTACATTTTTAGAACATATTTGTTCCTGTAACTTCAAGGCCATTTTTAACTTGGAAAAAAAAAAAACGACCATATGTATATCTGTAATAAGCGGTACAGCGATGGCAAATCTCCAGCAAGAATCACTTGTCTTGTAAGGTCATATCTCACAGAACACTGCATGCTCCCACTAAGGGCAGTGGGAGTAGAGCTTGCTTTGCCTGTGGCAAGGCTGGGACCATCATTGTGGGATCCTGCTATCAAAACCAGACTCTCTTTAAATGCCTGCTTTTGTGATAGGTGTGGTACGTAAATGCGATTTTATTAAATAGCAAAATAAATTACTGAGGTTTGACCTCAGCTAAGGCTTTATCACTGTTGCCCTGCTGGTGAACTCTAAGGCAGAGCTTTTTCGTGGAATTCAGCATGTCGTCACTTTTTGGTAGAAAGAGTTAATGCTGCGCTCCGAAGCTGCAAGACCTGCGCAAAGCTGTGGTTCCTCAGGAAAAGGCAATACTTTTGAGAGACCAAAACTACTCTTAAATTTTGATTTCTTTTTCACTGTAAGGCCATCTTGAACCTCCAGTAAAATGTAAGAGTATTACGCAGGGGAGAAATACGGTGACAAAGCAGGGTGGATGCTGCTCCCCGGGCTCACGTTTTTGCAGCTAGTCACTGAAGAGCTGCTTCCCTAATCTTGACAGCTCTAGTAGTAGCCCCTGGGATAGAGAGAACAAAAAAAAAAAAAAATTCAGAACAGTCCATAAAGTTCCTGTTGGTTTGAAAGCAAAAACATCTGCTAGAGTCATGAACAGTTTGTTAGCGGCGTTCAATAACAGGAAAGCCTGCAGTTGATCAGCTGTGCCCTCAGAAACAGGCATTACTGCAGTCAGGAGGATTTATTGTAGGCGAGTCAGGAGATATGGGGAAGATTAGGGCAACGGCGAAACGTGTCAAAATTATGTTTTTGTTTCATTGGTTTCAAATATAAACTTTACCGGAATGGAAGAAGTGTGGGTGTTACGGTTTTATATTCAGATATTTACTGTGAATCGTCAGCTGTTTGTAATCCAGGATGGTATGTGTATTTTCTTAATACGATTTTGATATGGGCTAGACAGACACATCCGTAAGTCATTGATTTAGATCTGTCACGGTTGTAATGAAGCAGATGAATGTAGTTTCTATATTATCTTGAACAATGCTGAAAAAAGGTGTGTGGTTGCTGAGGTGTGCATGTACACGTACGTGCAGGCACAAGTTGTACTGACTTCAATGAATATGGCAGATGCATAGTCTATCGTGGGGATAAAACTTGATGCTTTTAAAGAATGTATCATAATGTATAGAGCACTTTAAATGATTTTTTAATAAGTTAGGCCCCAAATTGAATTTGGTATATTGCAGGTTTCGGAGTAAGGACACACTGCGATACAGAGGTGTTAGAAATAGCTCCATAGCTGAGGTTGGGTTTAGATACCCACTTATACATACAGGATGAAAATCCCTTTATTTCATGTAGTGTATGGATTTATGAAAACGCTGTGCTGTTTATATTATAGAGGCGCCGTTCCGTATTTATGGTTACAATTGTGTCTGCTTTGCCATTATAAACTCTATTATTAGGGGTTTACAACGTGGCTGTAAAAATTTGTAGTGGATGGAAACTTGACACATAAAGGTCAACCCTGCAATAATATAGTTTTTTTAAAAATCAATTTTAAAAACTTTGTGTCATTTTTAGATCATGTGAATATAAAAATATTGTTTCTAATTTTAGGATTGTCCAGTATCTTAACACTATAGCATAAAACCTTCTTGTTTTACCAAAGTCAAAATACCATTGTTGCATTTGCTTCTTTTAATTTGCTTTTGTGGTGTCTGCTCTTCCCTCAAAGTGTGGGTATGGTTTCTTGGTATTGAATCCAGACCTCCAACAGGCCCCTGACAGTAAGCAGGTACAAGAAAATGAAAAATACCACCTGTCTTATTGTCTGGGATGCTTGCTTGCATTTTGCTTTTTCTAAACTCTTTCAGCTTTCTCAAGCGTGAAGTTTTAGTCAGAGCAACGGAATGCTACCGCCATAGAAAGCAAAATAGCTAGGCTGTAAGCTTTGCTAATATATTTAAATGACTCAAGGACCAGGAATGAAGAAATACTAATCTTTACAATAATGAATCTACAATCCTCTCTCTTTTTTTTGTGGTAGCGTTTGAACACCGAATTGTGATTTTCCCCAAAGTTGTATGAATATGTGGTAATCATTTTAAAAGTGGTGTTGGCTCTCATGTAGTATACAGAGCTGAAGAACTTGCATTTTTCTGTTGTAGTGAGTCCATATGAAGATGAATGAGCAGTGAATAGAGGAACAGAATTAACTTAGTTTTGCTCTTGAATTGAGGTTGGTTTTTTTGAAAACAGTAGAGACTTGGGTATTTAAGCAGTTACAGTAATGTAAGATTTTCATGGTGCTGTCAAGAAAAGGTATTCTGATGAGCACTGTGGACAGTTCTGATGTTGAGTCAAACCAAAAATTTACCCAGCCTTGGGTGTCTGGTGGTGACTGGAAGCCGATGCTCCAACATCCGGGAATTTGGAGGTTATGGCCTTCTTGGAAGTTGTGTCTGGACTGTTGCGTTTAATAGCTGCCGATGAATTTGTCCCTCGACTTGAACTAATACATATTTCTAGCTATCAGTGCCACCTGCAGCTGAAAAAAGTGCTTTTCTTATCTGTCCAAAATTATTATACAGTATTATTATTATGCAATACAACCCTTGAATACGGAATTTCTGTTATTTTACAGTCCGGTGAAATAATCTTGGTATTTAGTCTTTGTAGCAAATTAAGTAATGAAAGGTAATGAAAAGGTGGCACTAAAATAATAATGAAGCACTTCCAATTAAATTGCAAAGAAGTCAAACCCAGCTTTAAATTAACTACATTAATGTCAAAATGAGAGTGATAATTCAGTTCATGAAGCGTTGGAAGTACTCTGTTTTTGAGGTCAGTACATGTACCAGTGCCTCAGGATAACTTTTGTCAGCGCGCTTTAGCACAGTTCAGATTTCGGAAGAAGTTGTAGAAAAGGCTTACATCATTGACAGCAGCATTTCTCGGCGTTAAATTCCTCAATGCAGGTGGTTGTCCTCTGTATTGAGCTGTTCTGTATGTTCATGAAGAACTTAAGGTTAAAAGAAGAAGACCCAATTGGGTTATCATAGTGGCTGTATGTACATAGTCAAGTCAAAGAACAGAAATGTTTTTACTGCTTTTGATGTCAATATTTGAGTTCTTTCTGTGCTCCAACATATTGTCACAGATTTAGGAAAATATGTATGTTACTGTACCAATAACTGACTGTAAAAAGTATTTAACAGTAAATCTGATTTTTCAATTTTCTGTTTCTTTCAGTGGTTCCACCGGGGAGCCCCGGACCGATCACTCGACATGAGTCGTACGACAGCTTAGCATCTGACCACAGCGGGCAGGAGGATGAAGAGTGGCTTTCACAGGTATGCTTCTTGGGGGAATTCCAGTTCAGGAGTGAGAAACAGTAATAAGATCCACTGGAAGTAAAATTCACCACTTTCCTCAGAATGGAAAGTAAGCTTCCAGTAGGCCCTGGGTGTTGCTGTGTGTAAAACTGCCTTCACTCCTGACTTAATATGCTCTGAATTTGGTTTTACACAAACTATACAAGCAGTGTTAAAAACCATATAAAGCCCCCATCATTACTGGCACAAGTCACACCCTTGGGAAGTTCAGGATGAAGCAGGATGTTTAAGTTGGCAACAGAAATTACCTCTCTACCTTTTTTTCCTGACGTGGTTCTTTTCAGGTACGGATAAAGGAAGTTGGCTTGGCAAAATGGTGACGCCTTTTCAGTTGTGACCTGTGCTATACTTACAGATTTTAATATTAAAATGGTAGTTTAACTTCCTTTTTTTTCTGGTTATCAGTTACTGCATTTTCTGCTAATAATTCCTTTGAGTTATGGCTAGATAGACGTACCATAGTGTTTAAAATGATCCTGCTTAGCGGAATATCTTTGTATAGGGTTAAATCTTTGCAGTTTTATCCATTCTTGCTTTGTTTCAGTCCATGAAGCTTCTCTTCAAGAACTCAGTACATACTTGACTACTTGGCTCAAAACAGAACTTCACTTTAAGAATGTAGGTCATGAATAATACACTGAGAATTAGTTCCTGTTAGAAATAAAAGGATAGCGTTAAATAAATAAAAATTACAAATGCTCTGGATTTACTAAAGCAATTGCAGGGTACCTGATACATAGAATTCACCCTGACAAATTAGGTGGGTTTTCTTTGGTTTAAGAACAATGTTGTTATGGGATTGATGCGTTAAATGTGTTGCTGGGGTGTATGGCATAAATATGAAATATTCACGGATGTGATTTGTTTCTCCCAATGGTGAATAAATCATACACAGCATTTTCCTAAAATGAGAAGTTAGATCTCCGCATGTACCGGTCTGGGAGTGGCATTCACTGGGGAATCTATTCATGTGAATCCACTTACCTGGCCTGCGTTTTCAGATGTGGCTGCACACTGATATATCTTACTTGTTTATGCTGTCTCTAATTTGTCAGAGCATAAAGAGGTGAAAC
>NW_010526064.1:27050-43079 GCF_000687285.1 Phaethon lepturus | reverse complement strand
GGAATTATATCCCTGAGCTCACTGAGGCCAAGATTTCACCTGCAGTTTTCCAGCTCTCCTCTCCAGTGCTATTCAGATAGTTCAGCTTATTTTACTGTTCTGGTGACTTTCTGGTGTAGTGAGCAACCCTCGGAAAAATAGAGTAAGGTAAACCTACGTTATAGGGGCTAGTTTATTACTAATTCTTGGAAGATATAAAACGTCAAAGGAACTTAAGATTGCTTGAACTTCATCACATCTATCCCTCTGGAAGAGTAAATATATGTATAACAGGAAAAAAAAATCTCAAGTGATGTCACAGAACACAGATAATTCAGAGAATGTTTCCGGAATGTTTAATTTTTGCTAAGTGAAAAGAATGACGATAGCGCTTTTGAGCATAAAGATGCTAGCATTCTCGAAGCAAGCCACTTTAGATTAAGCGTAAAGTGCAAGTATGTTTTTCAAAATTTAAGTGTTGTTATCAACAGTAACAGCATGCAGTGAAAAAACACTGTCCTTCACTTCAACTTTTCAATTAGAACAGTGGGTAATGTGTGCTGTCAGTGTGAAGTAGATACAATATGTTTGTCCTGCACACAACAGGAGAGTGAATAGGAACATCTGGCCGTAGCCTCAGTAAAATTGCAAAGGCATCTGTTTACCTCTCGGCTCTGTGACACTGATGGTTTCAAGCTTAAAATATACAGATTACTTTATCTGTGGCCTAATTTACACTGCTACATAAAAGCTACTTGCCTCAGAAACGTCTGCAGTCAATCTGAGTTACGCTAAGATAAATGCAAAGATGGAACTAGTGCTAAATAGGCTGTGCATTTGTCATCTTACGTTAGCGGAGAACTTACAACGTTATCCATTGTTTAAAATTGCTTCTTAAAGAGTTAAGAATCGCTGCTAGTATACATCTGTCCTATATATACAAAAAAAATTTTCATTAATTTCCTCACTAAATTGCATTTTTGCTGTGAAGCTGATTATTGTTTTAGCAGAAATTGATAGGAATTTAATAATCTATTTTTGTCATCTTAGAAGTATGAGTTCACCAGAGCTCAAGATTTTAATTTCATATTTCTTTTTTGATCTTTAAAGGCTCTTTTTTTATTTCTAAAGTCGTATTACAGAAGACTTGCGCTTTATTTACAAGACCCAATTTTCCTGATCATACACTTTTCCAACAATGTTAGCATCTTGAATTTTCACAGTTCATTCCTATAGCTTATTCAAGGCTTTACCAGAATTGATACTCATCTGGTTTGTAGTTATCAGTGTGAAAAGACATTTCGGATGCTTCATTACTGAAATAACTTACTTTTCAAAAGTTCATATCTAGACTCTCACTGGGAGCCAACACATAGAGGAAAATCTGCATATTTGAAATTATTGTTTGTTAGACATACCGTCTGTATTCTCTGTGCCTTTTGGAAATAGGCTTGGAACTGAGCAGCTTCTGTGACTGTGTGCATGTCTACCCATAAACATATATACAGATACATATCTCATATAGAATCATAGAATGGTTTGGGTTAGAAGGGACCTTTAAAGGTCGTCTTGTCCAACACCCCTGCAATGTGCAGGGACATATATACACACATTCTATGTGTGTGGTTGTTCATCCTTGCTTCTCTTGTGGTTGTTCACCCTTGCTTCTGTTTTAATTGTTGGAATTTTGGTTAAATGAGTATATATGTGTGTGTGCGCGTGGCTGCCCTTCTAAACTCCATCTGTGGCACATATATGTTTATGTTACATCTGCGTAGCAATGACCGTGACCTGGGCTGTTCGGTGTCTCCCAGCGCATTTCACGTTGCTCTCTGTTACACGTCTTGCAAGATGGTCTCTGCCAGCGGTACCCTCAGATATGCCAGCAGTAATTACGAGCTTTGATTTGAAATACAGTTCTCACTATATACGTGTGAAGCAGCGCTGTTTAATGTGTGAACTTTTAGAAAGCAGTCGTAAGAAAGCTGTAACAGCTTGCCTTTGAAAAGTGCATCCCTTGACCCGATCAGGATTGAGGTTACCTGGGAGAAGTAGAGTTGCAGTTCCTCTGTCTACTCCCTGCAGGCACAGATGCAGACGGAAATGTGCTCCCTTGCTTCTTACACCACAAAGACACCTTTTACCATTTGAGATACAGGGTCTATTTCATAAGAATGGCAAGAGGGGGAATGAAATAGGACCAAGTGAAGTGATAGCCAGGGTGGAGTGTCAGTCTTCAGAAGAGTTTTAAGAGCCAGGGTGCAGTGTCCCAACCTGGTAGTTCGAGGGCTTTCAAGGCTCTGCAAGAAGCTCTTGGCTTTGGTTCTCTAGCCAAAGGCATTCTGAATTTTCCCATGTTCAGTGTTCCTCCGAACTGATGGCACAAAACACTCTTTTTGCCTGAGAACAGCAGGATTCTGGGGGTTCAGTGTATTGAAGGAACCATTCAGCATATTGTAGGTTTTTGTTAAGCATTTCCCCGTCTTCCCACAGGTCGAAATAGTGACTCACACCGGGCCTCATCGACGCCTGTGGATGGGCCCACAGTTCCAGTTCAAAACAATCCATCCCTCAGGCCAAACTACTGTCATTTCATCCAGTTCTTCAGTGCTGCAGTCGCATGGTCCAAGTGATACCCCACAGCCTCTTCTGGACTTTGATACAGATGATCTTGATCTCAACAGTCTCAGGTAAAAATAAAATCAATTTCCAAGCTGTTCCACATTTGTTGTGTGAATAACTTGCCTCATGCTTAAATGAGGCCATCTGTGTAGAATGTGTAATAGTTTTCATCAAGCTTGTCCAGATGAAAGTCTTAGAAGAGCATGTGACTCAGCAATGAAAATGCATCCAGGCCAAGCAGCGTAGATTCCTTTCTGCTGCCCCTTCTTGGGTAAATGACATGAAAGACAGTACAAAGTCCAGTGTCTTTGCTCAGCATCGTCTTGCCTTTCGCAGTTGCTGCATTGCTTAATAAATTTATTTTCTCAGACGTGACTGGGAGCTTTATGCCATAGATTTAGTTGCTGACTGTGAAACAGTCAGTGTGTTGGAACAGTAAGTGAACTTCTGGAATGTTTTTCCTCTCCCTGTTTTTTGTTTCCCTTCCTTCTCATTCTTTTTCATGTATTTAATTCACCTGGTTTTGGACATTGGCTGATTTGGAATTGGGGGCAGGGGCTAGACCAAGGGAAGGAAGGAGAGCGAAGGTAAATTTAGATTTCCATTTACTGATAGCTGGTGATTTTGCAGAAGTGCTTTATGCACCATGTGTTTCTGTGTCCTGTCCGGTAACTCTCATGATTAACAAGTTTCCATGCTTCTGATTCTCCATGTGACTTGAAGTCCAAAGTTCTGTGGTGTGGGCTTGGATTGTGTAGGACTCTGTCTGAAACTCTCACGAGTGAAACAAGAGAGATGGATAATATGACTAATCCCATTAAAACTGGGCAGATTGTCCTTGGACTGAAAATACATGGGTTTGAAATGTGTGATTTCTCCTTGCGTGTAATTACTCCCACAAGTAAGGATATAGCTGTCAAATACATTATGTTTTTATTGTGTATATATATATATGCAGAAAGAAAGCAGAAATTAAAAAAAGATAGGAATATGTTACAAAAGGAATAGACAATTACAGATGTGTCTTTTCTCCTAAACTGACAAAGAAAGTGCTGCTGTTCAGGAGTGCGATAGAGACTTTTTAACCAGTTTGGGTAAGGGTGAATTTTTTCCTTTGAGCTCATGTCTGAGACATGGTTTGCGGATACTCACTTTGTGTAGAGTCTCAATCTGTCTCTGGATGGATTATCCAGATCTTGGCTCCACAAAGCAAGAGAAAACAACAGTTTTCAACAGTTGGCTGATTGAAAAATAAATAGTTGCTTAATTGGTTCAGGTGATTCAGGTTTGTAATTACAGCCCTCGTGAGCTATGATTTTGACACAGGTGGTAACTATAACTTATTATTTAGGATTCAGCCAGTTCGTTCAGAACCTGTTAGCATGCCGGGGTCGTCACGTCCTGTTTCTGATCGCAGAGGAGTTTCAACAGTGATTGATGCTACCTCAGGTAGAAACATGTTGATTTCATATTTCCTTTGATACTCATGGTATTCATCAATCTTGTCCTTTTTTGTCTGATAACATGTTTACTAACCATTGCCATATACTTAAAAGGATATCATGATTTCAGCTGCACAATAGGGTAAGTGCTGTCTTATACAAATACTTATTAGAAACTACCATAATGATGACTTTTTTTTTTCCTCCTAACACTAAAATCTGAAGTCACAGCATTGTTGTAAGATACGAACGCAATATTTACATTAAGTTTAACATGAGCTATAGAATGCTAAAAGCTGCCTAAACCAAAAAGCAGAACATTTGCAAATACTAACACTGAAATGCTTTTATTAATGAATGCCTAAAGCATAGAATATTACAGTTCCATCTCATGTATAAAATAGCTTTCATTGAAATGTAATCATAAATGTAATTGATTTCTGTGAACAGTCAAGACAACAGGATAGTTTATCTAATGTTTGTGTAATAGGCACATTTTCACTACTCGGCTCTAAAAGAGCGTGTAAATTTAATACTACAGCGGTTATGTTAATATCAACATAATAATATATATACCATGAAGTTTTCTTCTTTTGTTCTCAGTGGTGGAGTATAGTCTGTATAAAAAAACAAGGACAGCAGAGCTTTATATTCTAGTACAGCTGTATAGCGTCTGAAGCGTCCACACAGCAGGATTTTGTGAAATAAAACCTCTCACAAGTAGAATTATTAAACACACAGCATTAGTCAAACAGTCAAGTTGGAGAGGATTTTAATCTTTAGCGATTTGAAAATCCCTGGAGACTGCTGATTGGATTGGGGTTAAACTGTAAAAAGAGACTGAACACATACAGAAACTGGTTTCTGAAGGTTGCTTTAAAGAGAGTTAAAATAAAAGCTCCTGTTCCAGACTCTGTTTGCTATTGATATAAATTCCGAGTCCAAGATATTGCACCGTTTACCAAATTAATTTATATGAGTATTACAGGGTATATCTTAGATGTGTGTATAACTGAGTTCAATAATAACGACATTTACTTTGGGTATTGAGGATTGTCATTATAAATTCCATTTTCAAATATTTAAAACTTGTTAAATTAATTCACGCTGAGCTTAGACAAACATTTGATGCTAGTTATTTAAAGGGAATTTTATTTTTTCTACTTACATGACTAAGTAATTTTGAAGGTAATGGTTTGATACAGAAGAAAACATAAATGAATCAATTACGATTTTTTGGAACTAGTTCATCTATGCCTATTGCCCCTGAAAGGTTACAAGCCTGAATCATAGGAGTGCTTCTGTCTGAGTATCTGACACTTCGGATTCAGGGTGATTAATGGTATAGCTGTTCTTCGCTGCCGGTGTGACTATGCCAGCTGATACAGATAGAGATATCGGGGTTATCAGGGTGTTTTTTTGCTTTTTCCTCTTGTGTGTGAACAGAGCAGTTCTATCCCCTATAGCAGGGATGTGTATTAGTTCTGAAATATAACCATTCTGTACCCATAATGCCTTCTACAACTGTGTTACTCCATCTCCAAGAGAAACAATGAGCCACGTAGGACTGTACCTCTTCTATGCTAAACAATCTATCCCGTAGCGTGGATGGGGCCTTGATATGAAATGGCTCATGTGAATGTGATGAAGCTCTATTGGTAATGCTTTTAACATGTGTGTCCATATTAAAATTGCCAAAGTCAATTGTATACTTTGTTATGACACTGAAAATATATTTACTGTACAGCAGTGACTCAGTTTTGTTATAACACCTCATAAGTTTCTTACAAACAATACATGGATTTTGTTAGGGACACAGGGATAGCACTATTTTATTTAACTTCACTGCCAGACAGTTTGGATTTGAATTGATTTTTGATTCGGGGATTTTACCATTTATTGGCAGTTTTCATATTGCCTGATCCTCGTCTTTTCCCATGCAGAAATTATTGGCCCAAACTTAGGGTAGATATGCCAGATTATGTGTGACGGTATAGGGTTGTGAATTCTGCTCAGGGTAAAGGAGACACAAGTAAAAAACATGCACTGTTTTTTGAGATCTCATGCTATTCTTGTCACAGAGCCCAGCAAAAGGAGGAAGAGTTTTTTATGCTTGCTTTCCTTTCTTCCCACCTTTGAGATGTAAAGAAAATTGCATTAAGCTCAGCTCTGAGTCTAAAGGTTTTATTTTACATGCTGTTCGTGTACAACATTGCATTTTTTGTGTTACAGTCCACTACCGTAAGTATTCTCATTTCCTGCTATTACCAAGGCATGCCCTAAATGGCTTACATTCTTTATGGAAAACAAATTTATTGGAAAATACGTTTTCAGGTTTGAAGGATTTTTTTAAGTAGGTCATAAATTTTTACTGCCTAAGCTGAACCAGGAAGTGATTCTTAGTTATGACCCACGCATTTGAGTCTGTTGCTCTTTATGAAGATGCTTATCTGGCTGTTTGATTGCCTGTTGCTTAGAGATACAACCAGCGTGGCGCCTCTTCTTATCTTAACTCCATCACTTGTTCTTCCTATCAAAAGATTTCAAGTACATGTTTATCATCTTCCATTATTCTTTTGCCATTCTTGATAGCTTCCTTCCTTCTCCGTTGGCGACAGCTCTGTTGTCGCGTTTAGTAAGAAATTTGTGTAATTTTTTTAAATCATGATTCCTACATGTCTGTAAAACTATGTTACGCTGATGACAATATTGTCTCACAAGATCATTTGCAAAAATCTTCATGTAAAAAGTACAAAACTCTAATACATGAAAATCGGTCATGAAAATTCGCAGTGGCATGTTCAAGGTGGATGGCAGTATCTGTAAAGATTACTTGGATAAATGAAAAAAATTAATATTTCAATATGGTTATCTTGACTTAAAATTCTGCTAAGATATTTTTCTCTGTTTAGGTTTTTTGTTTTTTTTTTTTTTTTTAAATTGAATGTTTAAGAAAAGTTTGCGAAAGTGTAGTCACGTAAAGCTAGTGGACATTTGTCCCTTGGTGCACACATTTTAGTCATATGCATGATAGAGAGAATATACCCTCAAGGATTAAATGCACTGTAATTCCAGATGCTATTCCAGATTGGCAGTTGGAAATGTTAAAGGGACAAGACTGAGTTTAAAGCTTTGTAAAGCAGCTTTAATAATCAGCAAAAGAAAGACTACTGTGCACATAGTAAATGCATCCTGTGTGTAGCGAGCAGGCGTGTGTGCTCGTGTCTCTGTGTGTCCGTCCTTTCCAAGGAAGTGCTGAGGCTGTCGGCAGGTTGCGCTGGGTTTCACAAAGGTGGGGTAAGTCTTAGTAAGTCAGGTTACACTTAAGACTTTATTAGACACCACAGATGGAAGAGAAACCTTACAAGTGCCCTGGCTGCAGGAGATGCTGCAGCTGAAGGTGACACTTTTTACACAACCAAACCAGCCAACCCTGAGACAGAAATCTGTAGTGTGATCAAAAATAATAGTTCTTGCAGGATGAGCTGGCTCTATTCCAGAAGACCACTCTACAGGCGTGCCTTGAAAACTTTACGTTACCTGTATACGTCGAATGCTGTTCCTTTCTTTGATGTGACTAGCTTTAGATACGATTTTCAGCTAGCTGAGGATATCTACAGAATGATGGAGACTAATCTAGAAAATGTAAGGATAGGCTAGACATGTAATGGAATATTTCCAGGCGCCTTTCTGAATTTTTATACTGTAACCTGTGGATGAATGATGCGTGTCAGGTATGTTACATACCTGAAAATGAAACCTGATAGAACTCTGCTACTAGTAAGTAATGCAGAAATTAAAGGGTGTAGGAAGGTTAGGGTATCTGTACAGAAAAACAGCTCTGAACTTTCAGAAATAGCAAACCTCTAGAGAAAGGATTTTGCAGCAGTTCCTGATCACAATAAATTTGATCTCACAGCTGCGTTGAGTCTGTAAGGGCAAGCGTTTCCCTTAAACTGTAACAAATGTGTTGAAGGGCTCAGGTACTCTCAGGTATGCTCAGGCATAGCTGTTAATTCAATCCTGCTCAGTTAAAAAAAAAAGTGTGCGCATCTGTGTGTGTGTTTATGAAAAGCTTTGTTTATTCCCTCGTACAAAGAGGTTTTGACACTTAGCTATCAGTCAAGTCCTGATTTTGTTGCATTGTCAGCAGAGTGGGAAGGTGGTGACAAAGAAGTTGTCTGATCTCTGGTTTGCATCAGCCTTTTCCTCTCCTTCTTGGAGGAGATTTCTTTCTTGCTTAGGACAAATACAGATGTTCAAGTGGGAAGGATTTTAATTGATAAAATTAAATTGTGGAAGAAAAAGATCCTGAGCGTTTTTATCCTCTTTGGTTGTGTGTGGGGCAGGGTGAACCCCTATGTTTTTTTCTAAAACCGGGCATGTGCTGTGCTGCTTAGGCAAGCACGCATCATTTTTTAATGAAGGTTTTGTTTATTACTGTTGACTGAAACTCTGACAATACTAAGCTCTCTTCTGGTTCCTTCCCTCAATGCTCACTTAAAATTGGCTTGTAATTCAGTACTTCCCTTTCTTTTGTGTGCGACTGGCTGGTCATGGACAGATAGTTTGTTGCCTGCAGAGGTTTTAATGAACAGAAGAATTGACTTGGGTTTTGCGGGGGAGGGAGTTTGCCTCCCCCCTGCCTGTGAAGGATCTCTTATTGCTCATCACCACACCTGTGTGAGAGGGACCGAGGGACAAATTTTTACTGTCCAGCAATGCTCTCACTTGGAATTTAATAAACACTTCTGCTGTCACACCTTAAACCATCTGAGCTCTCTTCGGTTGCATGCGCGATCAAATATTTATTCCCAAACGCTGTACGCCAGAAAGTGCTGCCTAGGAGTAGCAGAGATCAGTTATTCAGGTAGTAAAGATGTGTGAATGCAGCTGGCAGATGAAGTCACCAACGTTGCGAATTCCCAGGCTGTCCTTACCGCCGCAGGCAATAACTGACAGGCCTGAGCAGGCGCTGGTTTCCCGTTTCGGGCGCTGGTAGGGCGCGGGGAGTCCTGGCGTCACGGACACTTGAGCTGCCCTGCTTGAGCGGAGCCGGCCGGCGCTGGAGGGTCCTTGTTGCGGAGAGATGTAATCAATATGGTCTGGAGTCCTTGACCTGCACCTGTAATTACCTGGATGGTATAAAGGTAGTTTGTTGTTGCAGACAGAGATTGCGCTCAGATCCTCTGAGTATAATGCTGAGCTTTGAAGCCAAGGAAGAGATTTGGCCCTTGGTCTATTGTTCACAGCAATTGAGAGGTTTTAATAATGGTCATAGAACAAGCTGTTCTTAGAGGGCATCACCTGTTCAGTAACAGCAAAAACACATACCCGGCACTGCTTGTTTTGTACTTCTACATTCTGTCAGCTTAACATTTACATGAGTTTAAGTTGCGGTACTTTCCTGGAATAACTTCTGAGCAAATTCTGTTAATATGATATGTATTTAAAACACTTATGTTACTTGTTTGAAAAGCGTTTTATGTATTATTCCTAGAATAGTGATAGAGTGTGAGATACACGCAGGGGTTTTCTGTTTTCGCGGTGCAATAGCACATACTTGCATGCGCTCATACTCTCTCCATCCTGTTCGTCTGTCTTGCTAAATGTGTGCGCACGCATGAGCTGCATAATACAAAATTTTCATCCTGAGAATTTTTTTCAACTTGGTTTATTTAATCTAATTTGAGAAAATGTTATCTGATGATTTTTGAAGAGAGCCTTAAGACAGAACTGACTTCAACAGGCTCCAAGATGCCAATGCAGTGTACATGATTACATCTAGAAATGGCTATGCCCTATAGACTATGGAGATGCAAGGAGAAATTAAAATGACCTGACACTCCTGACTGGGCACTTGCTGCTGGATCATTGCCTGGCTTGGGAAAAGAAAGATGCCGCTGCAGGGGTACATGGAGTAGCATTAATGTCTTGAAACACTGGTGGGTGTTTTCTGTAGGCAGGAGAAGTATACTGGAGAGGAAGGGTGTGGGAACAGTGACCAAAAGGCAGCAGAATAGTTATATACTGATTTTTTTTTTTTTTTTTTTTTTTTTTTTTTTTCCCCTTCCCCATGGTGGTTGTGGGTGGTTTAGTCTGTCAGTTCTGGAGATGGGAACTCGCTCTGCGCAGCATGACGTAGTAATGTGGGGTAGCTGCTACCCTGCTAGTGACAGAGGAGACTGTTATTCTTCATCCCAGTTTGCCCTTGGTTTAGCTGAGAAGGCTCGTAGTAATTTGAAGCAATTCATCTCTTCCAAGATGGTTGTGCTTTGACACGTAAGTGTCCATCAGCTAAAAAAAAAAAAAAACAAAAAAAAAACAAACAAAAACAAAAAAACAAACAAAAAAAAAACCAAAAAAAACCCAAAACACAAAATGATGCAGCATGGAAGTTAGTTTCACAGACGCAAGTGAAAATCAAAAACGGGCAATTTCTAGACACTGCTGAGTTAAGTTGCTTAATGTCAAATTCAACCTAAGTTACTCAAGGTGCTTAATCCCCCAAAGGCTGATCACCTTGTTCATTTTGCTAATGTGATTTTTTGATAGTTCACAGGGAACCTTGACAAACAAGAAACACAGCAATTTCCACGTTGATGTCATAGCTAGATGGAAGCGTAACTGGGACCTAACCACCAGAATAACCAGATACAAAGTAATGGGGTTTTTCTTTATATATGAAGATAAGTTGCAGTGGGGGCTCCAGGGGCCACGTTAATGGTCATTGGTGCAGTGCTCTGTTGCTCAAAGACAGTTGTTCTCATGTCACACAACCCGCTTGACGCGTGTACCAGTGGTCCATTAATGCAGACGGTGGAGTGCCTTACTGCTTGAGCGTTACGTACTAACTTTCAGTTGGGGAAGCCGCCTTCAGTTCGTATCACGGTTTGTCAGCTGATAGCAGTGTGCTAGAGCATGGTCTGGTCCGAGTGTGTAAACACCTTCTCTTTGTTCATGAGGAAAAAAAATCCAAAGTGCACAATAGGTATTTTGTATACCTAATGCAAACTCAGTCTGAATATAAGGTTCTTGTACGTACCCCTTAATTGTCTTTCATTAACAGTTCTTGTTAATGTTCTGCGTAGGTAGCTTTAAAGCTCCGAGTAAGTGGGAAGTGTTGATTCTAATCGTATCTGACACCACAATCTTCTGTGGAACAACACATGAGCTGAGATTCCCGATGGGCTCCTGTAGAATACAATATTTATTATGGCTTGAGATCTAAGAGCTCCTAGCTACGGTTAAGCTTACAAGAGATCCAGAAACCTCAGTGTCTGTACTCGTGTGTTTATCGTTTGCACAGAAATAACACACCGTACAGTTTGCAAAGAAGTGTGTTCATTGACATTTGTGCTCTTTTTGTGCAGTGCTTAAAGGAGTCGTTTTACAAATCTTCATATTTTTTACCAGCTTGTAATGTATTATAAGCTTATCTATTAAGCTAGACTCTTTGAAATGTATTTAAAACAGTATTAGATGTGCTGGTTAAAAGACTAATATTTGAGTATCCATCTGCAAATGAATTTTGGAGTCAGTATTTTTTCAGGAGAAGCTTTTGTTTAGAAACAGTTTTACGGATAATAATAAAGAGACATTCTTACTTAATGTTTTCTCTAAATTAGGCTACCCTTCAAAGTGTTTTCTCACTGTTTTCCATGTTTGCTTTGAAAAGCCTCTAAACATGCTTCACTATTTCTTGTTTCAAGTGTGTCTCCTCCACTTCGGGCTGTAGCCTCTGTCAGACACTATGTTTTTAACCATCAGGATTGCTTGGTCCTGGTCCCCTTGAGATCCTCCGACTTGTCCTCCCCTGCATTCAGGAACTGTTCCGGAACATCTTGTCTTCAGGGTTCTGTGGCCTCTTCCTTTTGTCTTTCAGCTTCCTCTTGCCTGCAAAATACCCAAAGAGGGACCCATGTCCCTGGAGCACAGCAACTACATGAATGCTATAGGTTGTGGTGGCCTCTTTAGAGCAATTAAATCTTTAGGTGTAAAACTGAGTGTGAAGCAGTCTCCAAGAATGTTTTTTGGGTTTGGTTTTTCAAGGTCAGTTGGAAGTGATGCGGCAGCTGCTAAGCAATGTCTCCTAGTTTCATAGTGAATCCTAATTTCTTTGATTGTCCTCTTCATTAGATGGCAAAAATAGCTTTTAAAAATAGGTATGGTGGCTTCTTTGTGATTTTTGCTTTTTTTCCAAGTAGTGAGATAATAGTGCTGTATTTTAAATCAAAAACCCTGCACAAAAAGGAAGGAGAAACTGCAGTGGAGTTGATAAGCTGCTGGTTTATGGCACAGCCATCGAGCTCTTGATGTGCAGTGTGTGGGTTGGCCACCAGTGTCACACCAGAAATTACTTTCTGTATGAATCTCTGATTTTTATCTGATTTGTATTTCCTTTTATTATATATTATTTATTATACATTCTACAGATAATATATTGGTTTGTGGATAATACTTTACCGCATAATAATGAAATGTTTGACACTTCTTAATATTTCCAGAGCCATGAAAACTTGTTCTTTTAACGTCCGATTTCAGAGTTCATCTGGTCCAACCTGCTGCTCATGGTGGAAAGGCTCTACACAGACTCTCTACACAGACTATGTCTGGATCTGTAGTGAAATAGCTTTAAACAACAGCATCAGTCCTCACGTGTGTTTTCTTAGTGTAACGTCAGCATATGCACCGTTGTTAATCCAAAATCAGCAGGTTTTAGCTATTGTTCATTAGAGTGTAATAGGGATGAGTGAGCAGAAGTGTGGGTTTAGATATATACCGTATGAAACTGGGCTATTTGGCATGATAAATTAGCCAGGCCTTCGATATATTTTAATGTGGAGCTTAGTACTTTAAGGGTGTTACAATCACAGCCTCTTCACCCTGTCTCCTTGCTGAAGTAAGGATGTTCTCTGCTGGTAATAAATATTTATATCTAAGTTGAAATACAGTCTGCTGGTACTTGTGTATATTTTATTGCCTCAGCGACGTAAGGGGTAAAAAAACCAGATGCAAAATATTTTGTTTTTCTTAATTACCCAATACTGTGAAATACCCATTGCCTTGCAGTCATCTTGGCTCCTCCCCGTGCCTTGGACGCCATCCCTGGCATGATCCCAGCCGGTTTTTAATAGCGCCTTATCTGCTGCTTGCACTGCTTTTAACTTTCACTCTTTATTAGAACCGAAGCTAGGCTGGGTGCCGGTTAGTACCGCAGCTGCGGGCGGAGCGCTCCAGAAAGCCAGAGCCGGTGCCAGCGAGCAGTTGCCGCAGAGCGCGGCCGGCGCGTGGGGCGAGCGGGGACGGGGAGCGCGGGGTGAAAGGAGCCCCCGCTTGTCACCGTCCTCCTCCTCGGCCAGTTCTCCCGCGCACGTACGGAGCCGCTGGCCGTGCCTCCGACCGCGGGGGCCCTGCAAATAGGGGATCTCCTACGGTCGTGGCCGCTGCTGGGACAGCCTGCCTGGGGCTCGCCTCCTTCCGAAAAGAACGCAGAGTCTTAAAGGGAGCACGGAAAGCCAAGTGCTTCGCGTCCATAAGCCTTCTGGTGCTATTCCCCTTGTAAAGGTGAAAACAAGCAGGTCACAGTCAGTAAATGACAGAAAGCAGACTTGGGATTATTCACATCATTAGCACGGGATTTCTCCAGATAAGAGAAGTGGTATATGAGCCTCTGTTGCCCCGAGGCTGTCTTTCGTTTACTGCGCAGGGCGTGGTCCTTTAAAACGGAGCAAGAACAGGGAAAAGAAGAAGGTGGTAATATGACTAACATATGGTTTTTGCTGGAGTTTGGCCACAGATTTAAGGCCTCAGAGTGGATTCCTGGGGCCTTCGTACGCTATCCCGAAACCAACACGAAAGCCTTTCCAAATATATCTTATAAGCTCTGCGACTGTAATAGTCCTATCAAAAAATCCCATGTCCCCAGGTCAAGCGGGGTGCAGGCCCTCCTCTTCTGAAATCCCAGGCCTGCCAGGTCTCTCTTGCCGGACGCTTCCCTGCAGCAGCAGCGGGCAACTGTTCGTGCGTCTTGTGCCAGGCGCGCTGTGTATAGTACCTATAGGGGCGTCCAGCACAGCTGCTTTCCCCTGAGCTCACATCTGCTCAGAGAGAGCGGGACCTACACGTGCTCGCTTGCCTGGGCTTTTGTCCCAGATGCAGCTGGCCCTGTACAACCCACCTGTATTTCTGGATAATCCGTAGAATTCACTGGGCTTTGGCACAGAGGCCAAACGCTTGCTCCTGAGTATCTGGTTGGGCTTGAACGTTAGTTTTGGTAACTGGCTCTGTTGTTGTCTTTTGCGTTGCTTTTCCTTTGTTCCAAGTTACGGTGCTGTTGACGTGAGAGATGCAGTACGGGAACGGGAAACGCTGTAATTCGTAGCCCCTTTTAATGTGAGGACCCTGCAAAAAGCTCTCTCTGGGAAAGATAGTACATATGTATTTTTGCCTTGATACAAAAAAGCCGCTGTTGTAGTAAGGATCTTGCTAGCTCTTTGCCACCAGGACAATTTCCATTCACTGAATTTGCATTCATTGAAAATGTGCCTCTTCAGACAGTCACCTATATTGTTTATAGCATAAATGCTGAGCAAATTACTGTGTGCTGTACCTTTTGATTATCACTTAAAATGTATTTTAAAAGTAAGCATAACATTCTCTAAACTTATTTGTGATTGAATGCCAAATTTAGTAATTGGCCATAGATCATCTACAAGGTTGGTTGTGTTGCTAGTGGATTTTTTTTAACAGAGAATGTTAAAAGAAAGAATTTGGAGAAGAAAAGAAATACTTTTGTGTTAGTCTTTTGGTTTTGATGTTCCTATTTAAGCTTAAAAACAAACAAACAAAATACCACCAAAGAAAAAACACAAACCAAACCAACAGCAACAAACAGTATACAGTGAAATGCTTACATGGAAGTACATTTTACCACTGAACTTAGATGAAAAATTCACTATATCATAAGCGAACCATTTCCCTCTTGATTTGTGTCCAAAATATGAGGAAAAACCTTGCAGATGCATTATGCATTTTACAAAAGAACATATGCATGCGTTTAAATCATTTACATTTCATCTTTGCTTTCTCTTATTTTTAACCCGTATTACAGCGAATGACAGCATGTTTGGAAAACCGAGGTTGAAAGCAAAGTTTAGCTTATTGTGCATGAAAGTTTAAACTGCAAGCAGTGCTTCACTATTTCATGATTTTATTTCAAAGTTTTGCTGATGCCTTTTCCTTTCTCTGCAATGAAGCATGTGACTGAAACTTTGTGAATCTGGCTTGCAAAAAAAAAAAAAATTGCGCGTGACTGGTTTGTGCTAGTCTTACAGTGCCTGTGAAGAAAGAGGATCCATCCTCAGTGAATCAGGTTCTCAGGAGAATGCGCAACCGTGTGCTTAAAGATGCTCAGGAAGACTATGAATTGTCGATCGTTAGGCAGTATCAAATATTCCTCGTGCTGTAAAAACCTTCTCAGTGGGGGGTGAGGAGGGGAGGATAGAGGGACACCAGCTCTGTCTGGTGTAATACCCTGACATCACTACTTTTCAGCACAACCTGCTGGTTGTTAAATCGGCAACTTTTAACTGATCGGCTTATATAGCGAGTAGCTGAAGAAGAATTGGAATTGCGGGTGTGATGTTTTGTTTAGCGTCTTCAGAAGGCACCGCTTCCCCGTTGCTATGAGTGGACAAACAAAATTCAGCTTTATCGGCCTAGTTACAGCCTTTAAACAGCACTTCTGTGAAAGATTGTGCGTGCCACGAAGCGCTGAACGCGTGCTTTCCAGTAGTGTAATGTGACTGAAGCGCGGCGACGCGTCGGGGGGGTGGCAGCCTCTAACGCGGGTGAGGGCGTGCGCACCGTCGGGGAGCCGGGCTGTCGCGGGTAGCGGAAGGGCCGAAGCACGGTGCGGGCGGACCTGGATGGTGCTCGGGACGGGGGTTTGTCGCCTTCCCCGTGGCTTTGGTGCTGCCGCCCC
>NW_010526064.1:2500-27018 GCF_000687285.1 Phaethon lepturus | reverse complement strand
AGCTGCCCGGCAGTTTCGGCACAGCGCTTTCCCGGTCTAGTGGTGATCAGACCACGGTGCCGAGACCCATGCTAGCTCTGCACGGAGCCAGCTAGAGTTCATTAGCGTCGGCTCCCTGCCACGCAGAGACGGATAAACCGCTTGCAGACAGCGGCTGGCCCCCGATCAGGGGGGCCGAGCTTGGGCCCGTTTCTGCGTGTTAACCGCGTGGGACTTCTGGGCTTGTTGGTGAGAGCTCTGCACACGTAGAGGCCGCAGGATTTGTTTGTAAAGGTAGTTCTGAAACTCAGATACAAGTGCCTCTTGGATTCAGAGCTCAAAATACAGAGTAACTTTCATCCCTGACAGCTTGCAGAAATTTTTCCTTGTTGTCTTCACCTCCCAGACTCTCCGTAAGAGTTAAACGCAGAGTTCTTCATTTATTTTGCTAGTAGAGATTGACTTAGAATTGAGGATGTCACATGGAGGACCTGTAACTTATTTGTAGATCCATCCTTCCATGTTTAAAACCAAGTCAAGAAACTAATGAGGTTACAAAAATATTGCTGATCCTGAAGCAAATATAGTTGGAGAACATATGCTTTGGTTTTACATTTCTGCCTTTAAAAGGTGACATGTCCCGTGTTTGTCATTTAATTTAACATTCTATATATTTTTAAACGGCTGTATGATTTGAAATCTCCAGATGCCGTGCTTTGTGCTAAATGAGGTTGACAGTTCAGTGACGTGGAAGGCCATTATCTCACCTTTGTGCTTCTAAACTATAGCCACTTGCCTTTGCCTGTTCATAATGCATTTGCTGCATTACAGCGTAGGAATTTTTAACACCTATTGAAAGCATTAATTAGGTATGCCATACTGATGAGCACTTTAATATAAGTGCAAAGCAAGAACCGATGCTCTTCAAGTTCATATTTCTCCCATTGCTTGTACTGGGGATTCTGTAAATGACTGGTGAACTCCAGTAATAAATGCTGACTGGGATCCTCTGTTAGGTTTTGCTGTACTTTCAAATTTCACAGTGAACAACAATGACCTGTATTAGATTTCTGGGACTTAGGTGGTATCTTTAATATGCCACTGGAAAGCGAGTGTAAGGCAGTCGCATGCCAGTGGTAGTTGGTGAGATGTTCCTCAGATGATGGGTGTAACCAAGATAACGCGAACTTCCAAACCACACCGTGGGAAGTCCACTGGATTTTCACGCATGCAGTAGAGTCATTTCCTAAATGTTGTAGTCGCTCACATTATGACTAATTTATCCTAAAGGAATATGATGTGATCAAAAATAGTAGCATTGTAGAGGTTTATCTTGAGGTTGATTGGAATGTTACTCCCATTTTTAAGTAGATTTATTGATGTTATGTGTTCTCTCCTGATGTTTAGTCATTAGTGAAAGGGGTTTGTGTATTTCCACAAACTTCTGTTAACATAAAAGCACCAACAGAAACTCTTAGCAGCCAAGAATGCAAGTTTAAACAAAAAGTTCCAAGTGATTCCATCTTGATGTTTGGGGATTGATATAATCCCATTCCCATAAATTGAAATCCCTTTAAGAATGTACAAATTCCATATGTTTTGTCCTTTTACAGGGAAATTGGTTCCATTTCTTCAGATTATCATGGTGTAATTTCAGAAGATAAGGAGAACCCATAGAAATAAAAGTCCCTGCATTCCCCAGCCGCACTCGAGCAGCAATGCTCCTGACCGTTGCTGAGCCGTGCTGCCCCGCAGCAGTCGCCACGAGTGCCAGTGCCACGCATGTGCTTCTCTCCGTGCCCCATGCCTGTGCGTGCCTCAAACATAAGGCTGAGCGGGCAGGTTACAACTCTCGCCTGCCCTTCTTCAGCTGGCACCTCAGTTCCCAACTAAGGCGCATGGCTTGTCTCAATAAACAGCCCTAAATGGCTCTATCGCTACTGACTATATTTTGCTATCTGTAAACCAAAATTCAGACTTTTGTATCCTATTACCGTTGTCCTGAGTCAGCAGGTCTCCTATAGAATCATTTTTCTATGAACTTGGAAAATGAATAATTATTACTTGGACTGTTAAAGTTCAGTAATACAAGAATAAGTCATAAATATGTCACTTGTATCTTAAAAGCCAACCAGCTAGAAACTCTCCCTCTTGTCTAATCTGGCCTCCAGTGCCTTTGATCACCATTTTCTCCTCTTTCTCAGCAGCACAGCTAACTTCTTAGTTTTCCACATTTTCCTTTGCCGTTGTGACAGTGTTCTGCTGCAGATTACAGCTGTGCTTAGGCACCATAAGGTTTATATGATTAATCAGCATTTGGTTTCCATATATAGCAAAAGTACGTCTGGAGAAAATATTCTTATACATATTTCCAGGCAATAGGATCAAAGAGCTCTCTAGGTTCTCAATTTTAATTTATCTCTTCTTGCTTGCTGTATAAGGAACATCAAAAAGAATCCATGTTTGCGGGAGGGAAGGGAGCCTTTTGCTGTGTAGCTTTGGGAGCACCATTCATCCAGGCCGGCTTCAGATCCTGGCCTGTCTTCCTCCGTAGCCTTGCCGAGATGTGAACTTTGCTTTTCATGCCTACGTGTTTCTATCCAGGCAGGACTGACTTCCTTTCTAGAATCCTGTGACCTCTCCCATTCTTGTTTCCTTGATACTCAGAATTGCCCCTCGTCTCCCTTGGTCCCACCGGCAGCTGCCGAGCTCATCTGCCAGCAGTTCCCACCGTTCTCAGTCCCGGTGTTGGCCCTTCTGCCGTAGCACGTGCAAGGTTCCTGCACTTGCATCTAAGAATTTGAATGCTTGTTCCTACCTCATTCTGGTTTTCTTGGTAACTCCCCCGCCTCTCTTCATACTCATAATACCTCTCAGTATTTGCTTCTACACAAGAAGCTCATCCTTCAGGTGTGAACTCTCAAAACATGCAGGACATGTCTGAAGCTCTTTGCCTGCCATGGTGTCTACCAGAAGTGTGACAACCATCAGCGCTTCGAGTTAGGTCCTTGCAATGAGTTATGGGTGTAGGTTTCTATTGTCATATTAGGTGTTGTATTCATGTCAGTATTTCTTGCAGCCCAATTACATCTTTTTTCTGTATCTTTCATTAGATTCTTACAGCAACAATTTGTACATGTCTCTGTTTTCGCAGCGCGTGGCAGCGTGGGCACTGCTGGAGGCAGCCATAGGTAATGGTCGTTAGTAAATAAGCAGTGTACTTTAATTATACAAATCCATATAACATTTTCATCTGAGTAAATTTTCTGAAATACTAGTAAGTGCAGTAAGCCAAGATATTTGAGACCTTTTTGCAGCACGTTTTTAGAAAGGCCTTTTTGCTGCTGATAGAAGATCTGCATTAAAAAATACATATAATTAGTTTGATTTCAGTCATCTACTCAACATTTCTAAGCTACTTGCCAAATGATCCCAGGTGTGGGATTGCAGCAGGTAATTTCCTGTGATGTATTTGTGCGGATGATTTTCTGTGTTAGAAGATAATATCGGCTCACCTGGCCTCTCAGTGACAGAGAAATCCTTTGTTTATTCATTTAGTAGGTAGATTAACCCTAATGAATATGGCTTCCTGGAAATAGATACAGGGGACAATAGCAAAGTGAGGAGTGGGGAGAAACGGGGCGAATTCCCTTTTCTTTCTTCACTTTTAAATAATGGTAGCTTTCATAGCAGGGTGTTTTAAATCAGAAAGGAACGCGAAATATGTCGACCAGAAATTCTTGATTTTAAACAAAATCTTTTATGTTTCAAAGAGGTGCTGGGGCTTTCTTAGTAAGTCTGGTACAATTCTGCTCTATTGAATCTGTTTGAATGCTTTGTCCTGTCAAAAAGTAGGATAAAGTGGGCATCTGAGATACTTGCACCAAAGGGCACTTAAGTCCTCACAGCTGGAGGACCGCGGTGTGTGTTTTGTGTGGTTACTCTTCACTGTTTTGTGAAATATGAGGGGTTTTTATTATTATTTCTGTGAATTAGGGGTTAATGATGTAATCTTCTTTTGAAATAGATTATAGTTTGTACTAGGCAACCAGAGAAAACTGTCAGAGGCTTAATGGATTAAATTATTTAATTCTTTTTGTCTCATGGGAGTAAAACTGTGGAATGGTGCTTTAACATATACGTTGTGCTTATGTTATCTGGGTAGCTGTGTTATAAAAGAAGACCATGTTCATACAAGGGTTAGGCTGTACGTCTTTTTTTTTAGTCATTCTCTTATCTTGAGCTGACACAAAGCTTCAACAAAGCGTTGCAAACAGTACAACTTCTTGTATTCCTCTTGTATGATGTATGCAACTGTTCTGCATAAGGTTTGTATGAGGCTTATGAAAGGCTGTACCATTATCACTTTTATTTAAATAAATGAGGAGTACTTTCTCAGATGTTGTTGACATGACATTGGACTGTTGTTCATACACAATGTGAGAATCTGCCTGGAAAAGTAGTGGAGGTGAATCCAAAGCCCTAAGAAACTGAGGAAGATGGTCATTGATACAAGTCGGGCTCATCGTGGTATTGCATGCAGATTCACTGCAGTATCACGCAGTTCATGTTTGAACAGCATGAATAAATTAACTTACTCAAGCTCAAAGAGGGAATAATGTCATGGTGAATTAAGTTGTAAATATGTTAGTATTTATGTATCTTTCTAATGCATACACACATTAAATACTATTTTAAATTAGGGGAAAATATTTTAGTTTGCTAGCTCAGATCACTGTTTTAAGCTACTAGTAAAAGTGTGGACATAAGTACAATGAATGGTTTTGCTACGTTTGAGAGAGGAACAATTTCTTGCATTTTTATGTGAGTGGTACTCGAGATACATTATTCCCAAGACATGGATGTGTAGACACAGATGTGAAAATCTCTTAACTTCCAACCAAACTTTTCCAGATCTTATCACTATAATTTATTCTTTACTCTCTATAGACTAGAAAAATGTCTTCTTTCACATAACTTTATACATTGGAGGAAAAGGAAAGTTCTCTTCTACCACATGGTAAGCGTTGAAGATAGGATACTGTTGGCTTTAGCGTGCTGACTTTTGTAGTTGCCTGTAAAAACTCTAGAGTTTCAGAAGGGAAGCGAAAAACCAGAATTTACCTTTCCACGAAGAATAAAAGTTTCCATTGTATCCTAGTTACTGTGCTGAAAGCATAAATGTGCAGGAACAGATAATTTTTTGAAAGTATACATTTATGCATGGGTATGTGTATATGTGCATCAGACAGCAATAAATTACAAATGAATTTGTTTGCTTTGTATGGAAATTGTTTTATCCTTCTTAAAGCTACTATTTATGTAACCTTTAACCAAACAGAGAGTAGCCAAAGTATTTTTGAGAGTGAGAATTGTTTTTCTGGCTGGTGTGCATAACAACTTAATTCACTCCAATCGTGTGGTACAGCGTACACTCGCGCTGTGCGGTAACTCACCACGTTGATATGCAGACAATTTGCCAGAGATTCTTTTTTTTCTGCATGTGAAAGCTCAAAATAGTTATATGTCACATTAGGTGTCATTGAAATAGGGCTTGTGATAACTAAATAATAAAATTAGTGGTACCTGATGACTTTCAAAAGATGTTGACACAGTTGCAAGAGAAGAATGTCGCAGATTGCCTTTTGAAACGGTGTAGACTGTCTGTATTAGTGGGGGTTTTTTCCGTTTAGCGAAAACCGAAGGACAACAGTCATTATACGATTCTGTACTTTAAGTATTTTCATAATCCAACATAAATTGGCCCACCCAAGGATTATGTCTGTCTTATAAGGATGTGTTTATATAGTCATTGGGTGAAAGATTGCAGAAGTTGAACCACTAGTTTTGAAAGTCGAGCCAGACCAGGAAAAATCAGGATACAATTTGGCACTTATGGAGACTAAATGATTTCCTTTTTAGCTGCTGATTTCTACTGGGAAATGTATCCTTGGACTGAAAATTGCATCCGGAAAAATGTTTATGTAGTGTTTTTTCAAATGACTGATTATTCCTCTAACCTTTAACACGCACTGTGTGTGATTTTCTTCCTTATTAACTCTTTCACAACCAAATGAATCATTTCCGTCACTGTAAATAAAATTAAGTATATATTTCAATTCATGCAGTATTTTAATGCTGTAATAACACAGAAACAGACAAGCCAGGGATTTTGTTGAGTCAGTAACACAGGGAAATCCAGCTCATCTTTTCTGTGAGGCTTTTCTGGAAGAAGAGTATCCCGCTGTGGCAGCGAGGCAGGCAGAGCACACTAACTTTTTATCCTGATTACTGCAGAGAAGAACAAAAATGTTCTTAACATACCATTAGATGCACTTTTCTGCCAGCCAGGGGAGATTTCCCCAAGGCATGTGTCCGAGGTAGAGGGACTGTGCTGCCAACTACTGGCTATTACTTGCTGCTGAATACAGTGAATTAATTCATTGTAGGCTGGGGGTTTGTCTGCGGGGGAATTGATTGGTGCAGCTAGAACAGAATAAGCAGTTTTAGAGTAGCTCCACAGATGCATGCTCTGTCTGGAGTTAAAATGTTTTCAGTGGTGTCGTTTTCATGTAAAGACACACCATAATTCACCATAATCACGCTGTCGGTATCCTTGTGAAGAACATCTTCATGGGGTGTCTCTTCTTGCATCCAGAACCCGACGGCTGCAGGATGTGAGTTTGCATACAGGCTATGGTAATCCCTGCCCGCGCCACGTTCGGTGCGAGAGGCTGACCGCGCTCTCCTTCGCTGAGTGAGGAAGCTGCAGGCGACCTTGTAAACATCACAGGGTAGGACTAAGCCACGTGTCTTTAAAAGGCATTTGAAGTGATCCGGCGTTGAGTGGTTCACACGCTAACAAATGAGCGGGTCTGAAACCATAGTTTCCATTGTGGCAGAGCTGTCTGTAAATTATGGTCGGTGTTTTCCTACGTAGAAACATGCAGAAATTCAAGATTAATTAAACCAGTTTCTGTAAAAAAATATCACCCAGCCCATCACAAGTAATGTACTCAGTAATAATTGCTTGAGTGGAAAAGGAGACCTAAAAAAAAAGCACGGCAAGAATAGTCTTACAATTGCTGCTTCTGAGGGTCTCACCCAAAAGAACAGGTTTGTGTCCTGAGAGAGGAAACGGAGTTGGAAAGAAGTTAAATTCCAGCCCTGCCGATCCTGATGGATTCATGCAAAGCCGTCCACTTCTCTGCAGCTTCCTGGGGCCCCGTGCTGGTAGCAGCGTTCATGATCAACAGGGCGAGCTGTCTGTCCTTCTGACGCCAGCTGGGGGATTAGATGGTGAAAAATAAAAGCTGATATTCCTTGTGGCAACAGTATTGGTCATTCTCAGTGTGGTGGGGATAAGGGGAAGTGCGCCTGGCAGCTACTGTTTTCTTTCATCTCTTCTCCCAATTCTTTTTGATGGTTTTCTCCTACAAAGTTTTGTTTTTGTGCAGTTCAGGGAGGATTTGTATTTACAAGCAAACAGAGGATGTGTCCCTGCTTACCTCAGATAGCTTTTGCCAGGAGCAGCGATTCCCAGGCACTCTTTCATTTGAGGTAATAATGGTTTTAGGAAATTCATAGAATGTTAAGAGTCAAATGTCTTTTAACCACCTATCGATGAAGTGAAATTTGGCAGATGACAGAGGAGCCTTGCATTTTATTTCTGAAGTCTAAATAGCTTGACAGCTGTGCAGAGCCCCTTGAATTTATGAGATCTGAATGTTGGGGTTTGGGGTTTTTTTTTCATGTGGAACCCAGCAGAGTCTCTGACGGAAACTGTTGACCCTTCTTTGTGCTGTTTCTTTACTGTCTCGTCAAACATCTGGAAAACAGCATGTTTGCAGTCATTTCACAACATAATTTTGCATTTACATCATGTGTTATCTGGTAAAAGTTTTCTTGTTTTTTCAAGGAAAAAAAAAAGCGTAAAACTCAGCAACTTGAAGACTGCCATAAGGTCAAGTGGTGACGGTGGATGCTGCCTGTACTAAACATATGTTTAGCTCAGAAAATCTAAGGCAGTTCCCAAAAATTTGGTAACCATTATAGTACTTCCTAAGTCAGTTCCGGATGTCAGGCCCTAGGTGGAGGGGGAAGGGGCCACGCCGAGTTTTCTCCGGCGTTCCACGAAAGGGATTTAGTCTGGCAGCTGATTCAGCCAAGGAGCACATCACGCAAGGCAGAGCTAGACAGGAAACGCTTCTGAAAGTGCTGTTTTGAGAGAGGATCATGAGATCAGGCAAGGAGCTGTGAACTCTACATGCAACCGAGGCCAGATAGCATTGCACTAGCCACCTGAGGGCTTAGAAATAAGAAAGGAAATTAAAGGATCATTTAAGTGGAGTGGGACCAGACAACTTAAATGATAATTTTCATCTTTGAGGAAGGAACACTGAAGTATATTGAATTCTTTGAAGTAAAGGAGCACGATTGATGTAGAGAATATTTTTGTTACATTCCATGCTCTGGTTTAGCAACTCTTCTAATAGAACCCGTCTCTAACTTGACTGAACCACCTTTTTATAACTCTCAAACGATTTGACTTGCGAGCAGACTGTGTCTCCTTAAACCGAGTGCTGTATGCTCCTTTTAACAATCTGAAATTAGCTTCTTAGATAAATTCTAAATTCAAATGCATATCAATTAGTAAGCATGATTAGCAAATTATTTACTTGTATTTTGAGAATGTGAAGTCACAAATGTTTTTATGTTGCTCACGATAACTCCTTTAAGTGTAATAAACCCGGGTGTGGTCCTAGAAGCCTTCAGGAGCTCATGATGAGTTAATAGCGAAGGTTGTATCTCTCTCCTTGCCCTCTGCCTGGTGTTCAGGATTAAGCCTTCGCTCAGAAGCTGCTCTATCCTGGTGGTGCTCTCTGTGCTTTAGCAACAGTTTGGCAGAGGTCGGGTGCAGAGCGATACGGGTCCTGCCACTCCGGGTCCTGAGGAAGCCAGTTAATAACTGACAGAGTCCATCCGCTAATGGGACCCTTGCAAAGCAGTGACGCCTACTGCTGCTAAAGCACAGGACCGTTATCCTGGCTTCATTTAAGTCCGACTTAAACCCAGAATCCAAAGCTGTGTTAAAACTACCATTGTGTGAGGCGCAGAAGCTGACTTAGCTATGGCTACGCATCCCACCCAAGAAATACCGAACAGTGAAGCACATGCAAGAGGCCTCAAAATCTGGGCCATGTAGAAGAAGCGTTTGCAGGTGCCCTTCTTTACCTCCCAGCTATAACTGAATCTGTTCCACAGTTTATATAGTCAAAAACATAAAGAAAAAAAGGTAGACAACAGTAAATAATTCTGGGTTTGTTGCTTTAGGACTGTAGAAGGTTTTTCTACAGTAATGCTCAGTTTCAGGGCTGGAGTCTGTTCCCTGGATGGATGTGATTCCTGGACCTTCCTGAGCGTTGGAAGTAGGAACGGTGGAAGATTCTTCTTTTTCTGTGATCTTTCCATGTATGGCCATAATCGCTTTATCTACACGGTCCAGGTTTCCAGGTACCATAGAGATGAGTCTTAACAGGGAAAAAATTGTGGATGGCTGCAATTGTGGTTTTGGAAAAGCTTGCTCTGGGATTTTTGTTTAACAGCTATTGGATAGGAGGGTGCTTAGTTTGCTAATTTGGATGCCAATACTTAGTACGGTTTTGCAGCTCACAGTTATTTCTTACTGGTACTGGCATCCAAGCTACTTGGGGAAAAAGCAGAAAGGTTTTGGGTGTGCATTCAGCTTTTTCTGTGATGTCTTTGGCAGGCGTTGACGCAGACTTGGGAATTTGGACAATTCTGAGGAATAATAATGACTATTGAAATATTAATTGTTTCTGCAGTTGGAATATCACGCAGCAGTTTTAAAGGGATCAGATGCAGGGAGATCGTCATGAGTACAGATAACCTATGCAGATATTTTCCTTTTAAGACAACATCTGTTTAGTTGTGTTTATAAATAACCATTTAAAACAAAAGAAATGGGCAAAATACTTTTCTCCTCCATTGCAACAACACAGGCGGTGTCTTGGGAACGTGTTACCTTCTATCAGTTTTCCTTTCGTCTTTGTTCAGTTTCATCATATACTGAGCTTTTTCTCCAGAAATTGTAGGATGGCAGCACTAGGGATTCGTTACCAAGTTTGTTTCCTTGCAGGCTTTCTAGCAGGAGGTAGAAGTGAAATACACTGAATTAGTCGAAGCAAGCTCAAGGGTGATAGCGCGTTTCCTCTTTATCAATAAAGTACCCTCTATACAGTGAGAACAATTTGTGTGCAAGAGGCTTTTAAATAATTTTTCCGAATGCAAGTCCTGCTAAGCCTAGAAGGTAGTGATGGTTCACTGACTTATTATTTTTATGTAGGCCATTCTTCCTTGAGGCCACTAAGCCTTCAGGTTTCTCCAAGCCTTTAGTGGTCTGCACTTCGCTGTTATTCTTTCCCTGAGAGTGCTGATTAGTGACTTGCGGTATGGATGCTGATTTATCGCAGCCGAGAGTTGCCCCTTGGGGGCTGAGCAGAAACACTCATGAAGGAGCCCTGATTAAAAAGAGTGGTAATGAAGACAAATGTTTCAGAGGGAGTCAAGAGCAAACCAGGCCTTGGCATTCCCACTGCTCCTCTGAGCTTTTGGAGAGGAGGTAACGGTGGCCAAAGGAAATATTTCCCCCTTGTTGTTTATTTCTCATGGCACTGGAAAAATTTTTCTTTTCCTCCTGGGTGTTCTAACTCTCACTTGTTAACTGCTTTTCATGCAGGGTTGCAATTAACCCTTGGCAGATACTTACCATGTTCCCTTTATATTCACTCTATACATAAAGAAGTTTTTATGTTTTGACCTGTTAACCATTTTAAGATTCTTTAAACTTGACAGTTTCATCTAATTTCTCACGTCATTAAATCGTACTTTATTTTCCAACAGTCCATTCACAGGAGGTTTGGTGTTTGTTTGATATCTTTAATCATCTTTTTTCCGCACTGCCTTTTTTAATAAGGAAAAAGAATGACAAAAAGTAATGCTTACAAACAAGTTTTAAATCAGAGAGAGGTCAGAAAGTTCCTACCTAGTGCTGGATGTTTAACGAAAGACAGATTTCAAAAGCACATTGGTAGGAGCTAGATGGTCCGACAGTTCTATTAACTAGGAATTCAAAACAAAAATAAACGTTAATGATTTCACCCTATTGTAGTTTTTATACTGTGGGGTTTTCCATTTTTAAAGATCAGCATGGGCTATAATTAGTGTATGAACTAAAAAGCTGAGTACGTGGAAAGACATGCCCTGACTTTATTGATCTTTGTATTATGCACGCAGGGATTAGGTAGGCCTATTAAAATCCATCCTAATCTCTGCAGTGACTGTCTTGTCAGCTTTGTGCTCACGTGAGGATGCTGCTGATCCAGAGAGGAGAGCGAGCCGCTGTAGGAGTGCTTGCCAGGAAGCAGTGGCCGGCCCTCAGCGGGGCTTGCGTGCCGGATGCACCTTTGCTGCCTGAGCAGGTGCGGTGCAGGAGCTGGTTTCTGAACAGGAGCTGGTATTGCTGCACGGGGCCCTTCCTTGTAAGGTGCAAGACTTTGCACTTGTCCTTGTTTCGCCAGGTTTCTGTCAGCCTGTTCTTCCAAGTCCCCCTGCGTCGTAGCCCTGCCCTTGAGCAGTTCGACGCATCCTCCCAATTTGATGTCGTCTGTAAACGTGCCGAGAGCACGCTCGGTTGCTTCTTCCAAGCCAGTGATGAAGACGTTAAAGAGGACAGGTCCCAGGACAGCCCCCTGTGGTACTCCACACTCCACCAGGCGGAGCGTGACCTGTTGATCACTACTTGCTGAGCTTGGTTGCCCAAAAATCATAGGCAAACCCAAAAGTAAAGTGCAGTTGGGAAGCTGCAACCGTGACCTTGCATCTCAGATGAGTAAGTCTGATGAACAGCACAGAGATGGGAGCACTGGTGAATGTGGGAAGTGTTCCTGTGCCATCCTTACAGCTTCGCTAGCAGTCGTCTTCCCTTCAGGAAACAAGCGGCGAGCTGAATTAGGCGTGGGAATGTGTGGATGGTCCTTTGCGTTCAACGAGAATTTCCGGGTACTTTCCAAATGTCAATTAACTTTCTCATGAAATTTTGTCTTATGCTTTGCTTTAGAACAGTATTCTAACCTGTCATGCAGAAAGTCCTTTCTTTTTCTAAAATAGTGTGATAAAGAAACAGTTCATCCAAGAAAAGAACGGGGAGAAGGGTGTCCTCTGATTGACTGGCCTCGTTCATGATGCACCTAGAAGGTCAAAGATTGTTTTGACAAAGTATTTTAAAGGATGAGTCTGTGTTTTCTCTCTGTCTGAGAATCTACTTACAACTTCCATAGTAGTTCTTGCAGTGTTAAATTAACTTACTGTGCTGGGACATCTAAGGCTACTATTTAATCAGTCTTATAACACTTGCAAAGTGTTAGAACGTGAACATTTTCCAGCATGAGGTTTGAAAAAGAAAACAAAAATTAAGGTTCCTTAATATCATTTTGTCAAACTCAATTATTTTGTGTCGTAGTGATATAGAATGAAGCAACATTGGGGACTGTGCACTTCATGATAGGTGAAAGTTTCTGTGGTTCAGATTTTTAAAGTAATTGCTCAACTACTTAACTTTGAAAATCCAAATGACATCGGAAACCTGAAAAACCGGCTGAGGAATCTCAAAGGCTTGTAAAATGTTAGGAGTAACTTCTGAAAATTATTTTTGAAGGTGCTGTTTTGTACACTTCAAAATTCCATCAGTTTAGCACTGTGAACTTATCTAAACTTATTCAACAATTATATAGAATTCAGGAAATGTTGATTACGTATCACTAAATGAAAAGTCATGTGAGGTTTTTTTGACGCTAAAAATTGTTGAGTGTAAAGGGGAGCTACATCTCGTTAGTAATAGTGTCTGGAACATTAAAAGATCACAGCAACTGGTGTAAGCTTAATGGCACCAGCCTTTGTCTCTGAGCCATTGCGCTATCCAGAATTTTGGAAATTTTTGTTTAAATCTGATTAACTTGTGGGTGTTGGAGAGTTAGTCTGAGGCTGACATTGCTGCACTAGTCAGATTGCATCACCATCAGCTGCCCACTAATTATCAGGAAATTTATAGCTGCATTAGGTAAATGTCACTTCACTGCAGTGGCCTGGAATAAGAGCGTTTTCTGCTCTGAATTAGCACCATCGGCACGTCTCAGTGCGAGTCTACCCAAGCAAGCTAAGGGCTTTATTTATGCACAAGCATATTAGGGTTTTAAGAAAGGGTAGCTGAAAGATGTATTGCTTTTTTGAACCGTAACGTCTCTCCATCATAAATGTGTATTTATTTATTCATTAGGCATAATCACATGTAAAGTGTTTAAAAATATTTTGCTAATTTCAGCGTGGCTGGAACTGCATTCAGTAAATATTACAATATTCTGTGTATACTTAATCTGCAGGAACTCTTCAGAAAGATAATCCAGAACAAGGATTACTTGGTCTATATTCCTTTTGGGAGAATGCCGTGTTAGGTGATGTAATACTTCTGCAAATCTAAGCAAGTCTTCTCAGTGTTGCAGAATTAAATAATATCTCCTGGATTCATATTTCTGCGTTGCTCAGCAGAACAGTAGCCTCTGAGGTTTTGGGCAAATAGTTACCACTGTCTTTAAGTATGGAAGCAAGGGTGTACAGTTGTCCATTCTGACGCACAAACCCCTCTTGGAAAAAGCTGAAGGATCTCGCATCCCTAAAGGCTCGAGTTAGAAGAAACTTGAAGGTTAAAAAAAAAAAAAAGTATACAGAAAAACCCTCGCCTTCATTCTTAGTGCACTGGAAATAAGGTTCCTAACTCTTCCCAAGAGCTTGTCCAAAAGACTGTGGTGAAATTCATCGTGCTTCACAATGATGCCAGAACATCTGAAGAGTTTGCCACTACGAATTCTTTATAAATACCAGACTAGACGGTGGCTGCTGTTCTGTGAATGACATCGTCTCAGCAATTACAACACACTGAAAAACGTGGAAGGCCACTTTAGAATTTAGTCAGCATTTCTTGACAAACTTATTCTTTATATCTGGTTTAAGGAACTAAATAGCTTTAGTGCTCTTTTGCATTTTTCTGCCATAAAATCAACCGTAAACTTAAAAAAAAAAAAAAAAAAAAAATCATACATGCTTGAGCTGTGCCTGGTATAATTTTTCAGGTAACTTGCAAATCCCTGATTTTTAGAGAACTGTAAAGAGAATCTTTGGACTTTCATTTACAGTGTTGTTTGCTTGCTTTATAATAAATAACATGCAAACGGACAGAAGTGATGTTTAAATTTTCTGCTCTTTCTGCTGGGCGATAACCTGGAATTATGGGTATTTCATATTGGCTTTAGGTATCCTTCCAAAACACTTCCTTAATTATGTCTCCTTTCACAAGTAATCCTATAAAGCAAGAAATCAAAATTGCAGGCAAAGCATTACTCTTATTCGCTGAGCCCCAGTGCATTTCCTCGATTTTTGGATGTTTACCCATGCGGGAAAGGCCCTATCACACACTGCTATTAGATAGTAGATTCACTATAGTTAATTAGAAAGTAGAAGACATTTAAAGACGGTCGCTGTCCAGTATGAAGCACTTGGCTTCCCTTCTGTTTTTACTCTCAATGCTTTTATGGTTCAGAGTGATACAGATGAGATGGAGCTCGCATGCTGTATTCAGCGGGCCTTTCTTCTGGGTGAGTAACACAAGCATTGGCGCAGGCCAACTGAACCACTTACTTCAAAAGGATCTTTTTATTAGATAAGAGCAGATACTTACACACCGTAGTCAGAGGAAGATAATTTTTACAAAAGACAATTCTGCCTGCAGGTCTGTTTCAAGATTGTATTGAAGTTGCTTCCCTTTGTTCTTCATGAGATGCAAAAACCCCACGACCTCCCTGCTGCCATACCTCCCAATTCCAGCATGCAAGTGGAGGACTGAAATTCTGGAAGTAAATTCAGTCTTAAACAGCTTTACTGCAGGCATTAAAACTGTCTTGTGAAAGAAGGCTTCGTCTCTTCCCCTTGCATAGTTAGTGGTGTAGAGTTCTTCCCAGGGCGTTCAGTACAAAAATGGTGATTGCTTTGGGTTTTTATCTATAGTGTGTCTCAGTGTTTAATTACCTTGTCTTATGAGAGGGATGATTTTACTTGGGAACTTGGGAACTTTGAATTTGACTAGAGTGGAGCAAGATCAAACAGTGAGAGCAGACATCAGTCAGCTGTACCTTGGAGGCTGCTTTATGTTGCCGTATTGAACACGGTCCTGACGATCCACGTTACTTACCGAAAAGTCTGTCTTGCTCCTGGTGGTTTGCAGGGCTCCAACAAGCAGCCGGGGGAAACTCTGTTTTTCCCTGCAAGCCTGTGTTTAACTCTTTGTATAAGATGCCTTAGTTATTGTAGTGAAACTTTTACCAGTTGGATGCTAAGGGTAGGGAGGAGCTGAATGTGAATCTGCCGTTCCTCTGCATCGTTAATGCCAGATTTGTCAAAGTTTTGCCAAAGTGCTATGTGCAGAAGCTCCTTGCTGGCTGGAGAAGTGCTTGGTTCACGGCGAAGTTGAAACTCTGTTGATGTGAATGGGTATCTTCATTCATCCCCATTCCAAAATACTTGGGTTTTTTTCTGAAGATACTGTTTCATTATTTAAAGCCAGTATTTGGAAGGGCCCTGAAGCCTTTACATGAAAAGACTAAAGAGCAGAAATAAATTAAAAAAAGGAGATTATGTAGAGTCCACTGGAGATAAAAAAGTATTGTTACTGCATCTATCTATATACATACATACCTACATACGTTGTCTTTCCAGTTTGCATGCCTTGCCCTTGGAAAGCTTGCCTTGGAAACGACTCCTGCACCTCCCTGTTTCATAAATAGGTACCATTTGGGTAATCTGAGCTCAGCAAAGTCTAAATTGCTCCTATGGATGTTGATAGATCTCCACCAAAATTTGGCAAAACTAATTGTGTAAATCCTATAGCCTTTGCAAGAAGCTGACAAGCTGAGCAGAGGTTTGAGCAGCTGCTGGCTCGGTTCCTTCGGCGTTACCGGACTCTTTAGGGCCTTTCCTCAGCAATAGAGATTGTGAGAAGGTAACCCTGGCGGAACAGAAGGGTGTCAAGGTGTGTACATGTAGCGCACATAGTGTTTAAAATTACCTCTAGAAATGAGTTTTAAATCTCTCCCTCATATTTTGTAGTATGTTAGGGGAACACGGTGATATCTAGCTTTGTTGCCAGTGAGAGAAGAGTCGGCAATCTAGATTGCCGTTTCCAAAATCTGCCATTGCCCAGCTCTAGTGAAGACCTGCCCAAGGGAGGTGTTTTCTCTAGGTTCTCCCTCACCGTAGCTCTGAGCTTGGTCCATCTGAGGGCCGCATTCATCTTCTTTGTAAATCGAGATCATTCTCCGTTCCAGAAGTTAAAACATTCCGGAGACGGCAAACGGCTTAGAAGGTTTGCTTCAAAAATGCCTAATTACTCTGTGTATTTATAGCATTGGTTGTAAATGCTGGTCTCCAGGGAAACAGGTGAGCGCAAGGCAAGTGCTGGGAGAGGGAGACGGCAGCTTATGCGCAGATGCAGGAGCCCTCGAGGTCCGCTCAGTCCGTGATGCCGATCGCTGGTTAATATTTTGTAAGCTGGGCAGGTTGCTTTTCTGGAATGCAGAAGTGTGTCGCATATGTCCCTGTAACAATCAGTGGAGGGCTTCTCATCAGCGATAGTAAATTAATAAGCAGCCAGACTGTTCTTGCATAAAACTTTTATACTAGTGCTTTTCTATAAGAAATGACCTTATATAATTAGGTACATTACAGTACTATGAATTTCTAATAAATATATACATGTATATAATGTGACATTTGGATATTGCATGATTTAAAATACCGTTATGTTGTAATTTGGAAGTGTTCTGACAAAATCTGACTGGGTAGAAGACCCGTTTTCCTCTAAATTTTACCTGATTGATCATTTTGCAAATGTGTTACTAGTTTGATGCAAACAGACTACAGAATGGATAAAATAACTCCTTACACAAAACAAATGCATTTTTGATGATAGTGATTTACTGCCAGCTTTACCATGTTTTATATAGAGCTGCTCAGAATTAAATGTGGTGCTTTAAAAATACTTTATGCAGTGTTCCCAGAACATACATAATTTTGAGCAACTTTATTGACAATTGCTTTTTTATGGGCTTTGATGGAAGCAAATGACAATCTTGGCGTTCCCTGGAGGAGCATCTATGTTTGCAGACAGAGCCGCTGTTGTGATTTTATTCGTCAGCTAGGTACAATCTCAAACTTTCTGGACTAGCAGAAAGGTTGAGGTGTGTGGTGCAGGGATGTGGCAGCTATCCTCTGGGAGGGCTTCCGACGTTGGCGTCTAACTTCTGTCTTAGACCATTTGCATCGGACATGGTAGCCTGATCCCAATCCTTAGGATCAGCTGCTCCCAGTCCAGCATCCTCTCACCCCGGGGCACTGCTGAGGTGAGCCCCAGTATGTTACTTACCCGCCCAGCTCTTAAATCCTCATTAACTAGCTTGGCAACGTGAAAGCAGGACGCAGGACACTTGTATCTGGTCTAAATTTTGGGCACCGGTGAGGTAGAGCGCCAACATTTCAACAAGTGTCACAGCCGCTTTCGTTTTTCGCGAGGCTGGTGCCGGAGCAGTTCCTACGCTGCACGGCAGCTTGTTGAATGCAAATAATGAATGTTGATCCGGCCTCATTGTTCCAGGGTCAAACGCCCAAAAAAAGGAAATCGGTCAGGGGGACAGCGTGGTGTATCATGTTTGTTTACCTTGCTCATTGGGTTGGGGTTTGCCCCTTTTTTGAGCTATCGTTTTAGCGTGTGCTTTTTATCGTCTTTTAGGGTGCGTGTAAGAGAGCGGGCATTCCAGCTGAGTTCAGTCTTCCTCGTGAGGTGAGGACTTTTGTCCTCTATTTGCTGTTATGCAATGTTGTGCTGCTTTCAGTGATGAAGTAAAGGGGAAAAAATTGTCTGCCAATATGACTGTGATATTTGGATGATTTATCTCATTCCTCTTCTGAGTAACCTAACTTTGACATTACTCGTGAACTCCAAGCCTTGCTTGCGTTGTTCTTGCTAGTAGAAAACATAGCAAGGATGTAGTGGGTAATTGAACCCAGATGCACCGAGAGCTGCTCAGCCAGACTGTTATTTTAGCCTACACTAGTAGGTTTTTTAATACGAGTTTGACCTTACTTTGAAACATTCTCAAAATACCATACTTTAATATCAAATTATATACTCTTGCTTTAAGATGGGGTAGTCTCATTCGAAAAAGTAATGAAACACTTTCTACCTGTTAATATAGGAGATGCAGAAAGAGTTTGGGAGTTAATTTATGTATCTAAGGACTGAGTTTTACATGCTGCCTTTCTAACTGGAGGGTTATCGTGCGCCTGTAGCTGGGACCATGACCATCAGGGAAGGGGTATCTGTCAGCGTGAACCGTGCCGGTTGTATGTGCCTGCCTCTGCAGCAAGGAGGCACGATTGGCGGGAAGGTTCGGGGTACGCAACGATGTGAAGATTTACCAACAGTCCATTTCAGTAAGTTATTAAATGGAGTTTGAGAGCCAGGATACATATTCATCTTAATTATTTTTAATGGGAGGTAAAAGTTTGGTGTATGTGCTCTGATGAGGTTAAGCTGTGTTAGTTAAACAACTTAGAAATGCATTCCTGATTTAAAAAAGAATTAAAAAAAAAACCCCACAACAAAACCTCCGTGTTTCAGTGCCAGAATGGTAGTTTGATTTTGATGTACATGTAATGTACTTTCCATATCCACGCTGTATTTTTCTAAAGGAGGAGCTGCTAACAGCAGTACAGAGCAGAGCCGTATTTCCCTCCTCAATACATGCTTTGTCAGTAACAACTGAGCGCAAGAAAAAAAAATCTTACGTATAATTAAATTTCCTGTGAAGATAGCATACTTTTTTCTGCTTAAACAGAACTGTTTTTCATTCATTATTGCTCTGGTCAGGTGGACCGAGGTTGCCACTTTTTGAACGGGTCTGTCTAATTATTCTTTTTTACGTGATGGCAGCGAGTTCAAGTTTTGTGGCTGTACATCAACAGCGTGAAGTAAAGTAATAGAGAAACGAGGTTTTGTGGTAGATCTTGAAGTTAAATGCTTAAATTGATTATTTTTTTCAACGTCAGTCTAATTTAGGGTCAATTCTTGTAACGGCTCGTTGTGAGACAGGGAGGGGATGTTTAAGGGATATTGGAAGGGAGTGGGTTGAAGTTATTTGAAGGTACTGGCGCGGGCGCTCGACGCCGGTCCCGCTGCAGCGATGCTGCCGTTAGTTCCAGGCTGCAGCCTATGGCTTCGCGTAAAAACCGAAGCTGTAACGGGAGCGGTGGTGGCAAACGGCTTCAAACCTGTTTGGCTTTGGGCGGTGCAGCTTAAAATATAGAAAGCGAGAAATTAAAAATGGTTTAGTGTTTTTCTTTCTGTTCTCTTATCAGAAATGTTCATTCAGACTATAACAACTGTTAGAACAAGATAACAACTTCAGGCCAGCTGTCAAATGTTTACCATTATCAAACCTCTCCCTGGGGTAAGATGCGACTTTGGCTCGCCTCACCGGCAGTAATTTAATTTTTCCTTCGTTCTGACTCGGAAATGGCAGCGTTTTTCAAAGCTTCCTCCCACTGATGGCCGAAATTTTCCTTGTGAAATGATTTCCACCAGTCTTGAATCTTTCTTGCTTCTGCCGTCTTCACCTTTACTGATGGTTCTGCAACTCATCACCAGCTATGCAAGCTGACAGTTCACATCCTGGGGCAGCAGCCGGGTCTGGCCTGCAGAAAGGAGCAGCCTGACCAAATTTACGCTCACAAGATCTCTTAATTCACAAAAGCATTTGCTCTAGTTCCTGTTCTCTGCTGCAGGGGCTTTGGGGGGGCGAGCAGGAGAGCGTTCGGCGGGGAGAGAGGCACTCTTCACACTCTGCTGAGTACACAGGCTCTCGAGATGAAAAACAGACGGAAAGAGACATTTCCAGCCATCTTGCTGATCGGTGCAGGGGTTCGCTGAACTGTGCAACATAGCACCAGACCCATGTATCATTTAACGTGCTAATTTCTTCTTTCTTTTCTCTCTCTCTTTTTTTTTTTTTGAGTGAGGAGTTTTTCAGTTTGTTGACAAGCATATGAAAATTAAAAGTGGAAACAGTTAAAAGAGAGCCTAAAATGTAAACTCAGGACCCACCGGTTACTTCCTTCTTTGACATTTAGAGCTATGGAGAGATCTGCTTAGTTTTGAAAAGCCTCTGACAAATGAGAATAGTCAGAATAAGTTTTCTATTTGGTCTGAACTGCACGTAACATCATGATTTTTTTTTTTTTCCCCCCTCCCTCACAAGCTGAAACATATGCCATATGCTTGCCCAAATGCTTCCCCTTCTTGCACTGCAAGGCAGATACGGAACTTTTGTTACATTCTTTTCCTAGACAAATATTTTGTTCCTTCTCCCTTGCAGCCGCTCCCTCCCACCCAGGGCAGTTTGCAGCCGGAGAAAAGCGATGCTTCCCGGTCGCCCGCTGCAGCGCGGCCGTTAGCGCAGCCGGCTGGGCTTGCTCGGTAGCAAAAGGTCATTCAAACACTTTTTTGGTATTCTTTGGCTCTCTGTTGGAAGCTTCTCCTAAGAATAACCCATTTTACATTTTTGTGATTACTTTGGAGAAAAAATGTGCAATAATACCAGAATGGGAAGGGGGGGGGCTGCAGGGAGAACAACATTCCGAGTAATTTGATCGCGCTCCTGTAGTATTTGCTTTGGTACTTCCCTATCATTAGCTATCCAGTTGCTTAAGGAGCAGCTGCGCAGTCTGGTAAATTAATATATGTTGTAGTCAGAAGTTTAGACAGAAGGAAAAGTTAACTTAGTTTGTACTAACATAGATCCCCCTCTCGCTAACTGGTATTCTAATTGAAGGTGGAGGAATTTTTAGCGCTTTCATGTGTAAAGTAGTCCCGTCTCTCCCTAACGGTGGACTTTTACAAAATATGTATGTATTTCTAAGGGCATCTCGTGTCCTTAGCATTAACTCTGCTTGTATTTTCCGTTTTCTGAGCTTTTAGGCATTGTGAGAAACATAGGAGAGGTTTGCAAACGGGGCAAGGGGGGTCGGGCGCGTCGAACGCGTGGCTCCCGGCAAGCACAGTCCCTGCCTAGAGACACCAAGGCACGGGAGCCGCTCTCTGCGTGGACTTGAGGAGCACAAAGCGGCGGTGACTGGGCGAGATATTTGTCATCTTAATAAACTGACAAAATGGAAAAATAAACATGCATCTTATCAGTCTGCATTTTTGTTCAGGATGAAAGTGTTTGAAGAAAAATCATAAAGGAATCCATGGTAGCTCAAGGAGGTTAAACTCAACAGTTGTTTCCTTTGAAGTGTATGACCATGAGGTTAATTGCCAAAACTGCTTGTGGAAAAGGTGGTAACAATTTAACAAGACTGTACAACTGCAGCCACTCAGATGAATATCAGGTGTTTGCAGATGGTTGGGTTTTTTGGGGTTTTGGTTGTGTGTTTTTTTTTTTTTTTTTTTTGCTGAACAGGAAAAGGGGAGAAAAAACCAGAATGAGAACCAGGGGACAGAGCGGGAGAAGAAAAGCCCGACTAAACAGCCAATAATTCCTTGTTTGCTTTGCCAATGAGGCTGTAATTGGCCGGGAGGTTAATCGCAGCCTGTGGATTGGCGGGCGGCAGCGCTCGCTCCGCGCTCGCTCCGCGCTCGCTCCATGCTGTTAGACAGGAGATGGCAATTATTAGAGCTTTCACGTCTCTTCTTTAGGCTCACAATGACTCTGATTTATTAATCCCAGTAAGACTGCTGCGAGGAGTTTACAGTTCGAGGCACGGGTTTTGTATTTCTGCTGCTTGCAGTCAAGTTTATTCCAGAATTTATTTTTCCAGCTCTGGATCGGTAGGTTCATTTGTCCCTTTCTGAAACTGCTGTACTTCTAAATCTTTCTTAATTTAGTGGGAACAAAGTCTTTAAACACGGAATTCCCTGAAGCCCTCCAGAAACCCAATTAGGTCAGTGCAATGTTATAATTGGAAAGCTGAAATCCCTTATCATTAGTTACACTGGGTAAACAGAGATGCAAAAGTGTGATATAAACAGAAGTAGACGAAATTCTTTTAATGTTCCTTTTCACTTCCAGAGGGAGACCCTTTATAATTTTAACAATATCATCAGGGCATTTTAATTTTGTCATTCCTTCTCCGAATTCAGCAGTGGTTTTTTTCCCATTGTTTTATTTTATATCTGTAGCAATTTGTGGAACTTGGAAAATGTGTACAAGGTACAGCTTTTTCAAGCTTTTTTCCTGTAGATAAAGAGTTGGGAATGCCTGAAAACAATGAAATGAGAAAGAATCTTTAAATGGTTAACTAAACTCTTTTGAACCTCGAAGAAAGTTTGTTTGTGACAGAAAGCTTGCTCACCAGTCAGTAATGCCTCTTTACATAGATTTTCCTCTGTCAGATATCTTTAATGAACTGCAAGTTTTATTAACAGCAACTCAAATAATATTTTTGTGGCTCGGTGTTTAACTGAGCGACCAGCTAAACTTTGAAACCTTTCTACTATAACGTAATCTACTTGCTCGATTGTAAAGCCAAAGCAGCAGCCTGAATCCTAAATTTAATGCATACTGTAATTTTTCATGTCTTGTTTTGCTGTTTTTGCATTGTGTATTAAAAGCAAAACTTCTTCTGGGAAGAATCCTCCCTTTGCAGCAAACAAAACTCTGTGCTCCAGCTGGAGCATCACGGTCTGTTGCTGGCCACCATTCACAGCAGTCAGGAAATGTTGTGTGCTAATGTATATGATGTAATTCAAAAGATCACATCTCTTTGGTCTGGTAAAGAATCGTGAATTTGGGTCATGATGGAATCGCCCAAATAACGACACTCTGAAGTACGTTATTTAACCTATCGCTTAGTTTTTGTAAACAGAATTCATTAAATCATGAAGCTGGGCATCTACGGCAAGTGATTGCAACCAAAGGGCAAGGTATTTAGGGACCTCTAGTTTCATCTTCTTCTGTGAGATCTGACTGAGCAAAAGAGCTAAATTGGCTGCCAGACACCTATAAATCTGCTGTAGGGTCTTGTCTGTCGTAAGCCATTTACATTTTTATGCTTTGATTATGGCCCTTACGTTGTTCCTATGCCAGCAATGTTTTACAGGCGGCAGGAACCCTGCTCCCAACCTTCCAGAAGGTACCTGCCGGTCTTTTTTTATTAAAACAGAAACAGCATTTATATAACACCATCGCTATACAGCATAATTCACGCTTCTGAGAGGGGCAAAAGAACTCAGTTTACAAATGTGATATCTCTACAATATTGATTTAGATTCTGCTCGTGAAGACAATGGCATGTTCAAACTGTATGTTGGTTAATATAGACCATCCTTTCTTATTTTCCAAACTAACATGGTCTCTAATGGTATCCAGTGGGTTGGTGTGACGCAGCAGACGGAAAAGCTTCGCCTTCATTGGGATGCCAAGCAAGTCGCAGCTGGAGCAAAGAGTAGAAGCCAACTCTCACTCAGTTTTAAATGAATCTTTCTTCTTCATTATAAGAACATATACTCAGACACATGGGGGAAGATAGTCTTCCGCATCATTTCTCTTTATTAAAAAAAAAAAAAAAAAGAGGATGGGGAGGAAGGAAAAAAAAGGCTTTGCAATCTGCATATGCAAATCTTGCCATGTTCCTCTGAGACAGGAGGAAACTCTAACTCTCAATAGATATTTATTTTCTAAATTGGCGACAGACATGCAAGCGAGAACGTTCAAATGACTTCAGCTCTCTTTCTGCCTTCATTATGTCAGGCTAGCAGATCACATATGGCATTATGGAAATCAGTAAATGAAAACCATATTGATCAGCATTGAGAACAAATGTAAAAAAGCTGGACTAAAGGAGGAGAGGTGGAGAAGTATGCTCCACTGTTCAACCTGATAGGCCCTCGTTAAGGCCTTTAATCATTTATTAATGTAAACTCCCTCCTTCCCTTTCCACTCAAATTACCTCAGCCATAGAGCATCCTGCTCCATTTATCTTTTAATGTTCTCTTTATTTAATTTATTTTTAAGCTATACATTATACTTTTATTACAAAATCAGGTTTTTCTTCTTTTCTAGAGGACAGTATTGAGCAACCAGATTTGATATAAATGTCCCAGCATGATTTGCTTGAGCATTAAAGGGAAGAAGAACGAGCAAGATTTTCTTTTCGTTGGAGGGCCGATTTGGCGTGCTGGAGGACTCGCAGTGAAAAGGAGTGTGTATTACAGAGCCTCCCCCACTTCACGCTGTTTGTAATTAAGGTTGTGTCAGCATTTCCATCATAAACCCTTGTTTACAGGGTTTATAATTCAGCTGTGAAAATTTGCTCCAGGCCAGATTTGACATACACTGATTCAACCTCACAGTAAAGGA
>NW_010526063.1:552-3143 GCF_000687285.1 Phaethon lepturus | reverse complement strand
CCGCTCTTCTTGCCGCGTGGCAAGCGGCGGTAATTTGCAAGTTGTGCATGCAGATCTTCAAAAGAACGGAATTTGGCCCTTAATGTTCTTTTGATGTATTTTTTGTATGCAAATAAGGTTTAATTTCTGAACTTTGAACAGTTTGCAGATTAGTTTATTAGAGTGTTGTATTATTAAGTTGTATACTCCTGGGGTCAGAGTGAGGCATTTGGAAACCTCAGTGAACATTATTTATATTGTTAAACAAAGTCAAGAACTTCAGACATCTGGTATTCACCACAAAAGCAGACAATCAAAACAAAGACATATTTGTAATCATACTCAGTAGTCTTTTTATGTGAAGTAATTACTAAAATAATCTAAAGACATGGATCAGATTATTAATGAAAATTATAGCCTGCAAACTACTGTAATACACATCTCTACCTTTCATAAAACAGACGGGAAACTGTATAATGTAATGAATAGCCCTGGGGTCGTGCAATGCCAGGATTCATACTTTGAAATCTGTTGTCTCAGCTGATGAGCTCTAAGGGGAGTATTAGCAGACCTACTGCTGATTGGGCTGTAGATGGTAATTTTGAACTCTACTCTTTCTGGCTGATGTACTGATTTTGCTCTTTTTGCACTAAAGAAACTAAGTATGAGTTATTAATGAATTCCTTTTAATATAAGCATTTATATGCATATAGCCGGGTGAAATTCAAAATGAGGTAGGAAACATCCAGGGCTAATTTGCCTGGATTAACACAGGAATGGAAGCTGAGCAGGGCCACGAGTGGGAGCCGGCGTTGCCTGCCCCGGCGGTCGCGGGTCTGAGCCGCCCCCGTGACATTTGTGGTCCGCGCTGCCCTGAGCGCCGCGACCGCAAAGCTGCGTGGGGATGGAGGCAACCCCCTCCCGCGCTCCCGGAACAACGGCCGAGCGACGGGAAGAAAATGCCGCCTATTTTCTTGCAGTAACGAACATCTTGCCGTGCCGAAATAGCTCGGCACTGGTGCGAGGGCTGGATTTGCAGCTTCTCTTCTCCTGAAAGTGATGGTGAGGCTCAGTCCTGCCATCCGCTTCCTCTTACAACCACCACCGACTTCAAAGGAAACCCTGCTGGCAAAATAGCTACAGAATTGTGTCAGTAGTTTATTTGCTCCCAAGATTAGATAATTAATGAAGAAAGAATATTACATTTACATTTACATAAAGCTAAGGGTAATCTTAAAGAGTTCTATTATTTTGTAAATGACCCGAAGTTTGTAACGCATTTATAATTACGAATCAGGAGACAAGTCCTTTCAAATACGGAAGTACAATTTATAATCTCAGTTTATTTCATGATTTATTCATACTGCTGTTGAATCATCCGCTCTTCAAAACCTGTAAAGCCACGGAGCTCGCTTCACCTGCCGATAATGCTACCAGAAAGTTAAACTAAACTCTGCCTTTGAGTCAGTCCAAATTACATCGGGGGTGAACTGCAAACAGATCATCTTGCTTGGACCTAGTTATTCTGAAGTTCTGCAGGACTTCTGCCGTTTGGCTTTCCCTTCAGGTTTAGACATGTGGTACCCCTGAATTACTGAAGACTCAGCGATGGCAAAACCAGACATTCGCTGTTTTCAGCATCAAACCATGGAAGATACTGATTCCTCTCCACCCCAGCACAGTAGCCGTGCCAGTACCCGGGATGATTGCTACCAACATGAATGAACTCGTTGTCCTGCTCGTTTCAAAATAAGCACCTCTCACACTTCAGAGTTTCATTTCATTTTCATTTTTCATTTTCATTTATTTATTTTCATCACGCTCGTGTCTTGTGCATGCATGGTCCTCGGTGGGCAGCAAGGGTTCGGGAGGATCCACCCAAGGAAATCGGGTCTTTAACCCACAAGCTGTTCCCGGAGCGTACCCCCGGCAGCTGTGCCCAAAGCAGCAACAAGAAGAATCCCAAATTCCTCATCATAATGGTCGGCACTAAAACCGAATTACCTGACCACTTTTCAACACAGACAGCAACATTTTTGTCAAGAAATGGGAGAGAAAAACTTTTAGCCCCTTTTCTAAAATAACTGTCACGGCCTCTGATCCGGGAAAGTGTTTTGCTGCACATAAAGACTGAGGAAGTGTCAGTCTGTGAAGAGCAGGATTTTTTGCCTCAACTTTTAAGAGAATTGGAATGGCTTCAACATGATTGTCAGCAAAATTGTCAAAGGGATGTAACCCTGGCAATTAACAGTGGGCCGGAAATTCTGAATATAATTTACTAAGTATTCCGAATTAGCTAATCTCCAGTGAAATGGCATCTCTTTCCTGAATAACTCAAAATATCTATTTTCCTTTTCTTATAAATCCTTTTTTAAAAGTACTCTTCTGAATTATTTTCCGTCTTGGCTTTTGCTCAGAAGTTAACATTTTAAAAGCTCTGTAGACTCTTTCCTTTGCGAGCTACTGAATCGTGGACTCAAAACACCTTTCACTTCCTGGGCATTTTCCAGACAGAGGTGTTGAGTCCAGGTAACTGTCTTTCGTTTAAAGGCTGATGATTACATTGATAAAAACCACCTTTGTTCAAGGCTTGACCCAAGCAGCGTTCAGCA
>NW_010526063.1:0-521 GCF_000687285.1 Phaethon lepturus | reverse complement strand
GGTGCTGGAGGCAGCCCTGGGTGCAGCCAGCGCTGAGGAATTCGGGGTGGATTGCCGACGCCTCTCCTTGCGGGCGTGAAGATGAGGGCGGTGGGGGCGAAGGCCGATGCTCGGGAAGGATGTCAGCTGCTCTCTGCCGCCGTCAGCGTTGTAAAATGTCATGTAATACCCACGTGCCGCTAAACTTGTGTCTCGTTTTGTCCCGGCTGTGGACAAGCCTGGCTTAGGACCCCAGTGAGAAAGGGAGCGCTGGTGTTGAGCTCGCTCTCTCCCAAACTTCCCCCGTTTCCTTCTTTTTGTAGACTTTCATTTGCTGCTGCCCTGCAGAGTGGCTCTGAGCACGATTTTGAGCTGGAAGTAGGGAAGATGACGTAGGCATTTCCTTCCTCCTTCCTGTCACTTGTGCTTGACCAAGAGGGCGGCTCTGCGGCGGCTGGGGGGTATCACACCTTGCTGGGGGAGAAGCAGCTTCTTCCCCGCGCGCCCGAGGGCGCCCGCGCCCGCGCCGTACGTCACCGCTG
>NW_010526062.1:2009-2267 GCF_000687285.1 Phaethon lepturus | reverse complement strand
AAGAGTAATAATGAATAATCGGAATGTATTGAGAAGTACAGGACCTGGGCATGACATAAATGCTATGGAATAAGGGGTGGATACTGTCCTGGTTTCAGCCAGGATAGAGCTGGTTTTCTTCACCGAAGCTAGTGTGAGACTGTGTTTTGGATTTGGGATGAGAAACTGTAGATAATGTGCTGATGTTTTGGGTTGTCGCTAAGCAGTCAAGGACAGTCCAGCTTCTCGTGCTGGCCTGCCAGCAAGCAGGCTGGGGGG
>NW_010526062.1:0-1701 GCF_000687285.1 Phaethon lepturus | reverse complement strand
GTGTGGTGCTTAGTTGCCGGCTGGGGCTAAACCACGACACTCCCTTTCTTGGAACTACGCTGCAGCTAACAACAAGATTTTTACTTTTTTGAAGAGTTGAGTTTAGAAAAATATGTGGTCAGGGATGTCTTTGCTCCCAAATGATGTTTTGTAGTTGTCTACTACTACTGGCTTCCCTCTGCTGTTTGATATGTTGGAAGCTACTTCTGGCACTTCCAACTTTTTTTTTGTCTTCCTTTTGAGCAGATTGCTGTTGCTCTGACAGTGATTGTTACTTTAATTTAGGCAGTGATCAGATTAGATTTAGAGCAAAGTCCTTTCTGAAACCCACCAAATATTACTCCATATCTTTTACTTCCAAAGATGGGACACTCTCAGAGAATATTGGTTCAATATTAGGCCAACTGTTTTTCATTAGATAGTCTAGGTAACCTGGTTGTTGGCTAGGTGTGGACTGGACACAATGAAAAATCTCATCAATAATTGCAAAAAAAAAAAAGTTTTCAAACTAGCAGAGATATAGCTTGAGTGGATCTGCCTTTCTGCCCCGTCATAGTGCTATGACAACAGTTATTGCTGTGTAAGTGGAGTTAATAGGACAGATATTCTCCGCCAAGGTGACTATTTGTGATCAAATCACAAATTGGTTGTGTAATGCTCAGAATCAGGGTTGCTATAGCTGACAGCACAATAACAAACAGTTTCACTGCTGAGTTTGATGCTTTTGCAGATTTTAGTGTCAAAGGCTTAGACACTAAATATTCTCACCAAATATTTAAAGAAATCTTGAGAGTTAATTTTTGAGATTCTGTGAAATAAGAGGCATCATAGGAAAGTAAAAGGAATCTCAGTCTTGCAGCTCTATTAATATTTTCTCTTTATCTCTCATGTCTTTTAAATTGTTACTGTTTTCAAACATTATCCTTTTCTGGTACAAAATTATTTTGTAATAATATTAATCAGGTTCAAAACTCATTCCCAACAAAGTTTCTACATAAAATTCAGCATCATATAATGGAGTTACAACTACTTGATTTAAAAAAAAGGTGAAATGAGCAATTTAAAAAATAAGACAAACACCAAAACCCAACAAACAACCCACATCAACCCACATAATTTTCTTACCCTTTCCCTTTTTTGGAAATAGCCTGCCATGGAATTATGTTCACTTGTGCTTCTTTGCCAGTAGATGGCATTCTCATTGCCCATACTCAATTGCTGTGCAGTAAACAAACACATACTAAAACCAGTATGAATACTTCTCTACTGTTTTTAGGTCATAGTACTTAACATGATACATAGGTTTCTATTTTGCTCTGAGATCTTGCTTGGAGTTTAAGCTCTCACAGTTTGAAGACCACAGATAGTGATCATGTATGAAAATGCTTAACATTACATTAACTCTGCAGAGCCAGTAGGGAAAAAAGCAAGACCATTATACATATGGCTATATTTGTGCATAAATTAATGCATGCTGTAGATATATCTGAGGAAACACTTGTAAAATCAGCCTTACAGATCATGCATTCTCTTCGTCATTTCAGCGAAGCCACCGAGGCGAAGGGCTCTGGAGCGGAGGATCGCACCAGGGGACCCTTCCTGAAGTGGCCAAACCGCGAAGGAGGCTAAGCCATGGTCACCACTCAGCTGAAAACCGTGGCCAGAAAGAATGTGGCGACACAGACAGAGCTCCCGCCCACG
>NW_010526061.1:1144-2486 GCF_000687285.1 Phaethon lepturus | reverse complement strand
CCCGGCCCCTGGGCTGCTCCTGCTCAGCACCCTGGGGCAGAGCTGGATGGAGGGAGCTCTAGTCTATCCCTTTGCCTCACTTCTTTTGTTTTCTCCCTCCCCACCCCCAGAAAGGATTCGGCTTCAAGGGCAGCAAGTTCCACCGTGTGATCAAGGACTTCATGATCCAGGGAGGAGATTTCACCCGTGGAGATGGCACTGGAGGTAATTTGTCGCACACCAGCCCAGGGATCTGGGCACTGACTTGAAGCGAGACAGCAGCCACACTCCCAGCCCGCTGCCTGGCTACCCCTGGGGACCAGCGTGGAGCTGGATCACAGTGCCGCAGTGGGGACGAGTGGGCACACAGCTCATGGAGACCTGGCCTTGAAGCAGAGTTTGGTGCTGGGGAAGGGTGGGTGCAGCAAGGGCTGGCTGGTACCCATGTAACTGTGCCCTCCACGCCGGGAGGACCTGGAGCTCCTCACTTTGAGAATACTTTCCTCTGCAGCAGCTCATGACTCTGCTGGGCGTCCTGGCTGCCAGGACACATTTAGTCCAGTCACAGCAGAGTTCAAACCTTCCACCAGCACTTAGCAAACATGAGTAGAGTTCATAATACCAGCATCTGGGCTTGTAAGCTCTTATCTGACTTGCTCCTTGTCATGCTGCAGCTGAATGGGGTCAGGTCTGCTCTCACATGGCCTCCTGCTCCGCTCCCTTGAGGGAGCAATCTCTCCTACCCAGCTCGTGGGATGCTTTTAGCTCATGGTTCCTTGCAGCCCTGCAGTGCTGGTAGTTAGTCCCCCCTCTAGATGTGCTCATCTACCCCACCCAGCCTGCAGAGAGAGCTGCCATCGTCGCCCCTACCCTGACATATTTCCATGAGAGCAACATGGCCTTTTTTTCTCCTCCCCCTTAGGAAAAAGTATCTATGGGGATCGCTTCCCTGATGAGAATTTCAAGCTGAAGCACTACGGCCCTGGCTGGGTGAGCATGGCCAATGCCGGCAAGGACACCAACGGTTCCCAGTTCTTCATCACCACGGTGAAGACCCCATGGCTGGACGGCAAGCATGTGGTGTTCGGCAAAGTGCTGGAGGGCATGGTAAGGGGGTGCTGGGTGGTAAGGGGGTGATCGATTCCCGGGGGGAGAGTGGGACCGGGCAGATGCACTGTGGAGAATGGGCTGGGACGGGGATTGCACTGAGCCGGCTCTGCCCGTGCCCAGCATTGCCCCACTCTCAGGCCTCTGCTTTCCCCAGGATGTCGTGAGGAAGGTGGAGAGCACTAAGACAGACAGCCGGGACAAGCCCCTGAAGGATGTCGCTATTGCCGACTGCGGCGCCCACGAGGGCGAGAGG
>NW_010526061.1:475-1125 GCF_000687285.1 Phaethon lepturus | reverse complement strand
CCGCCCTCCTGGCTCCGCCACAAGGGCGTGGGGCCCTGCGCTCTGCAAGGGACCCGGCCACCACAGGCTGCGGGCCTGGGGCTGCCCTGCTGCCCGCTCCGTGCGTTTCCCTGTCATCCTGGGGCGGGTGAGCAGCAGCAGAGCTGCTGTGCCCCGTGCCCCCGCTGCCCGGCCTCCCCCTTCACCCTGCCGCCTTCCAGCCGGCCAGCGGGCAAGACGGGGACCCTGGCTCCTCTTCCCATCACTTTTGTAAGAAGCACATGCACCAATAAATGTGACCAATGTGTTTTTTAAAGAGTTGCCTCTCTCCTGCTCTCAGAGGGGTGCAGATCACTTAGCATCCCTCGGCCAGCTGCATCCCTCAACACTCCAACCCCCTTCCTTCACGTTTCATCAAGCTGAGAGCGGCACCGCGGTTGGCCCTGAATTTGCTTTGCAGAATTACAGAGTGCAGACATCTTTTGCCAGTCAAGCCCAAGTGATTTATTGCACCGAAGCCCAGATGCTGAGGGGTTTTTCCAGCATGGTTCAGGGTCCAAAGGCTCCTACCACAACCCCGAAGCACCAGGGCAGAAGGCAGAGCTCCTGCTCTCCCGGCACAGGCACTTTGGGTGGGGGTGGGTGAGCAGCACTGGTCCGGAGAGCAGCTG
>NW_010526061.1:0-408 GCF_000687285.1 Phaethon lepturus | reverse complement strand
GCCTTGGGCCGGAGCGCGGCTGGGGCTCCCACCGTACCCCTTGGCTTCTCCCACCCCATTTTCCTGCCCCATCCTGGTGTGGAGGAGTTATTTTTACCGCAGGGATCCCCCATCTGCCCGCTCACCACTGCAGCACTGGGTGCTGTCAGGGTGCTCTGGAGCCTGGTGGGCCGGGGGCTCAGGGGGTGCAGCTCAGTGGGATGTAGAGGCCCTGCAGCACCCCGCTGAGGACGGGGTTGGGGAGCAAGTCTGCAAGGAAGAAGGGGAGCTGGAGCACCTTTGTTTCCCTCCCAAGCCGCCTTAAAGGGAAAACACATTTTGGGGGCCCAAATGAGCCTTTTCCCCTTGGAGGCTTTGGGGACCAGCACCCCGTGGTCCTGCTCCTTACCGCTGCCCGGTGGTCGCACG
>NW_010526060.1:0-6826 GCF_000687285.1 Phaethon lepturus | reverse complement strand
GACTTGATGATCTTGAAAGTCCTTTCCAACTGTAATCATTCCGTCATTCTGTGATTCTGTAACTGCAACTGCAATGCTCTGCTCTCCATCAGTAAATTCCACTCTTTGAATCTATGAGTTTCCACTATTTATAGTCCCTAAAAGTCCTTTGCCAACTGTACATTTCATCAGTAATGCCATCATATGAAGCCTAATTTGCTGAGTATGATAATTCCTTTCCTTTGTCATATTGAATTACAAGCAATTATGGCCTTAGTTTAACGTAATGAAAGGATGGTCATATAATTACTTACCTGCCCTATCACTGTATGAGCTGTATCTGCACTATGAAAGTCGAGGTTTAGACCAGTCTGTGGCTTCCTAAAAACACGAGTAAGAGAAAGGTACTGTACTGTCATGAATAAGCGAATTTAAAGGTCACCATTTTAGTATGTAATTAAAAAAACCTCTAATGGGAATATGAAAAAAGTAAGCCAATGGGAGTATAAAATAAGTAAGCCAAACCTTTAGCGCATGTAGAGTGGTACCTCTTCATTCCTGCCTAATATTTAAAAAATATTTCCTTAAGAGGTTTCCAAAAATACTATATAAAATCCTTGAAATCTTTCTGAACAAGTGGCTCCAAAAATCTGATGATACAACTGAAATACCACTTCATTTTCCAATCACTGAGTAGGAAAAAAGGATAATTGGGTGATTATTCTTGCTCATAGTAAATATCCTAAGTGAACAGTCACTTGGCATTATCCTCTCTCTTTCCTCGCTCCCTGCCCTGCCCCCCCCCCCCCTTCTTTACTACCACTAAAAATTGTTCAGAACAATGTAAGGAAGGAGGCAGCTATACGGGACCTGTGGCTGCAGCACCCGTCGGAGCTGACCTAGGACCTGTGGCAGTACGTAGCCTCCAGAAGACCAAAAGGGCTTGGCAGGCTGCTGATGGAGCCACTGCTTAAGTTGTTTGTTATATCCTGGGGGGGAGTTGTTACTTCTATTTTGAAAACAGCTTACGTTTTAGATTAATTTCCTCTGACAGAGTGATAGCCCATATTCTAGTGCTGGCAAGCTTCTAAAGGCCTAGAAAGTTGGCTAAGTACATGAAATTTTAGATAACCATGCAAAGCTCTTCTGAAAGCAGAGGGCTGTAAGCACTTTCTAGTTTTTTCTTTAAGTCGAAAGTATCATATGAGCGACATACGATCTTAAATCTGGGCCAAATTTCCAAAGTGCAAAGACTCAGAAATAAATGAAGACAGTTAAATGTTAGTGTTTTGAGCCTTTTTGCAAGGTTTGGTAATGATTTAGGATTTCTTACCCATTCATTCTGCCCTACTCATGTATCAGAGAGCACATTGCTGCAGGGGAAAGAATAATGCAAATAAGAGGGAAGACGTCTCAGTTGACTCTCTAGGCAGAAGGGAATTAGTATCACAAATGCCTGTTCCCCTTTTGCACCGATACTAATTTGATACTTGAGCGAAAACCTGAGTTTTGCAGGGCTGAAATAACTCACTTCCTCAGCAAGACGTGCCAAAGCAGCCCAACTGTGAAAGGACAAACCATTCGTTCAACGGATTGCCTGACCTCCAAACGTGCCAAGATGCTACAGTATCATTTAAACTGGGAAAGAATGCCTCTGTGTCATCGTCCATGAGATTCACAAAGGTTCCATTATAGCTACGCAGTGTGTGCCTAACGTTAAAAAAACCCCAACAAATATATAAAATAACAGTCGAACTTGAGGACCCATTATGGTCCATCAAATAAACCCTGCATTTAAAGATAAAACAAAGTACATGCCCATATGAAAAATTATTGCAGTCCATAAGGAACAATTTGGGCTCAAAAATTAAGTTGCTTAAGATTAAAACCGTGCTGGTGCCAATAGCTGTGTGCATGCAAGAGCAGCAGCATGCAGAAGGGATGCGAGAGAAAGTTACCACGCATTCCAGCCCTACTTCCCCACAGCCCTCCAAATAGAAGCAATGTTTTTACCATGTTAAATTTAATCTACATCATGTTCTCCTCCAGCCGCAGGAACACGTGTACCCACCCGGGACCGTGGGTAGAGGAAGGGGCAGAGCAGGCAGCGGCCAGGCAGCACGGCTGCCGCGCGGCTGGGGATGCCCTCCGGCTCCGCGTCTGGAAGCGTAGCCTGGCTCATCCCTGCCACACAAGCCAAATAAAAGAGGGTAGGGGAAGGGGTGAGTAGACGTGCTTTCAGGGGAGGCATTTTGTCAAAGGGCAGCTCAGCGGCAGGGTGGCTGAGCCGAGCTGGCATCTGGCTCCTGCTGGCGAGGGCGGTCCTGCCTCCTCCTTCTCCCTCCCTGCTCCTCATCACACAGCGTTGCCCTTTTTCCCTCGCTTCATCTCTTTGCTGCAGCCTGTCTGGTGCGCTTGTCTTCCATAAACCAGTGCTACTCAGTCAGCCAGAAAAAATAAAGAGTATTTATCCTTTTTTTTCCTCAAGGTTAGCTTTCTGCGGGGTGGTGAAATAAATCTCACCCCCGTAATGAACTCCTGCCCTAAGAAGGTTTGGTATACGTCCATTTTCATCCAGCACCATTCTTTACGTTTTAACCGCTGCCGACTGGGTGACTGTCTTCATTTTCACACAGCTACCATGGCACTGAATGAGATTTGTGCACTAAAATAATTCTTTGTGGCCTTCCTTTCACTTCTCTTTCCCCTTAAATTAAATACTGCTAACTAATCCGAGGGATGCTACTGGTTTTTAAAACAAAGTCTAAAGTCAAAAGAAAAGCCAGGCTTTGCAAGGCAGGTATCTTTTTACCCGATCAGCTGCAACATCTGGAAATAAAAGGATTCTCAGCCCAGTAATCTGGCCTCTTCCTCAGCTGTATCAGCTGGAAAAACAAACCTCCCTCCTGACTGAGGCACCTCAGCTAGACACTGCCCGGTGCAAAAAGCTATCATTTGGCTTTGCAGGCTGCAAAGTAGCTAACGTTTCCCACAGAGCGGGCTGGCAGGATCGCTTCTTATCTCACAAGAAACAAAGGAAGGAAGGACTTTTCTTCTGAAGACAGTGAATCAGTATTATCGCCGTGATTTTATGTGAAGGCGCATGGCCAGGGAAGGAGGGGAACAAAGCATGGGGCAGCATTCTCATACATGTCTCAAAACAGACAGAAATGGGTAGAGTTTCCCCCTCTCTTTCTCTCCAGGCCAACCGGGGTTTGCTATCAAAATGAGCGTTTTTGCTTCACTTTGCCCCAACATCAGGAGGAATGGCAGGACGGGATCTGTCAGCAGGCAGCAGCTCTGTCTCCTGCTGTATTGGGGCTTTAGGTGCCAACCCCAGTGTGCTTTAATGCTCTACACGTCTGCAGGACCACGCTCACCCTTCAAGCAGAGGGTCCCAAATGCTGGGACGGCATTTAATTTCCACTGAAGCCTTCACGATAAAGTTTTAAATCCTCCCCCCTGGGAGGACGTTGACCTTAGACAATCTTTTTAACAACACTGGCATTTTGGAAGCAGTTTAAATCTTGTCTTTTAACACTACACCTAAGATCCCCCAAAAAACATTCCTTTTTTGCTGTGGCAGCAAGAACAAAAGGCTGAGTGCTTTGCTTATGTCTGTACAGCAAGTCCATCAGCAGCTGAGACTCAGTCACCACATCTTACTTAGCTTTATAACCAGGTCTCCTGCCTCGACACAGCAAAGAGAGGTGACCATCTCACTCACTTCAGTGAGAGCAAAGCTGCAACCATGTCCGCTCTTTTCTTTCTTTCCAAGCCAGCAGTGCTTGCTTGCTGGATTGTGGGAAGCAATGAGCCTGTTCTACATCAGCTGAGGACATGAAAAAGATGGTTATGTTAGTGCTCTGTTATCTCAGGTAGCTACGCTGTCCATACAGACTGACAGCATCCCCATCTGCTGCTGTTAGTGGTATGGATCTCTGCAACACAGCCTCTGTAAAATATGCACAATAGCCTAATAAAACACAGACATAGGTGTAAGTAGACACAAAGGACCAAATTTTCAAAATGCAGGAATCTTGATTTGTACCAATAAAAGCCATAGGACACTGCATTTACAGGAAACTGTACATGCATAATTCATACCAGTGAATGTAAGCAGATGCTTGCGTATGTATATACCTGTTTGCATATGCCTTTACTAATACACTGGAGTAATCACTTGTGTATATATGCACGCGCATCTTCAGATATGAGATTAGAACCTGTCCCCTGAAGTCTCTACATATATTTCTGTTTCTTCTCCCTGCTCTCTCCATAATGCCTTGTAAGAAGTCCTCATAAATCTCCATCTTTCTGCTGCCTTCATTCCTTCCACTGCTCTTTTTATAACCAGTCTCACAGATCTTTATTATCCTTTGTGGCATTTCTAACACTGTTTTCTGCAGAGTGACCTCAGACTTCGCTATTTTTAAAGAAGTGTAGATGTGAGTGTCACTTAACCTGCTGGTCCTGAGCCATATTCTGACCACCTTGCACAGTTCCACCGGAACAAACCACCCCCACACTTGGTGCCTACAGCTCCTAGAGATCCTCCCTTGACTCATCCCCCTTGAGTTTGACCCCCTTTTGCAGGTAGGGCTGCAGCTAGAGGCACGGAGACAAGCAGGGGTGTTGTAGGTTGGTGTAGTAAGAGCGGCTTTAGGACTGCAGGAGTGATAAAGTCACTTCTGTGCTGCCTTCCCTCCGTCCATCTCCGGCCAGAGATACAGATATGTTCTTCCATACTCTTTTTGTACATCCTTTAACCTTAGTTTGTGCTTGCTTTTAAATGCAAAAACTCAAAATAAACATGCTTTTTTGTCTCATTAATTGAAAAGGTTTTGGTTCGAGTAATGATCCATATTTCCAGAGAAAAGCAGCCCACTACAAGATAACAGGAGTCTATTTAGTATTTTCTCAGCTTGGCTTTGTACTTCATTTAACAGGGCGATTCCAAACCTCAACTTGTTGTAAACACCACAAGCAGTGGATCTGCCTGATGAGAGCACTGCCGACCTTACCCAGGCTGTAAGCGGGTGTGTCAGTCACTGCTTCAGGGTATTCCCAAGGGCTGAAGGGCTCGGTGTAGCGCCTGTCATCTCTTGAATCCGCACATTGCAGACCCAGCGTAAGTGTTGCCTGAGAGGCTGTGGACACAATCCTCCTTTGCCAACAGCTGAGTGAAGGGAGAAATTGCCACCTCTCCCCCTGCCCCAGGATTTTGATGTGGTCCCTAACCGGCGACGTGCGTGCCCTGGGTTCGTGAAGCCGGGGCAGAACACGGATCCACAGTCGTTCAGTCATTACCCCCCTGCACCACCAGGTCACCGGGAAGCGCAGACGTTATTTGTATCAGGTATCTGTCACATCAGTCAGCGCAGACTGCGTTTATGCTGGGCTTGGCTCTGCCTCGGCTTCTGGAGGCGATGTGCTACCCAGCGCAAAGCCCGCCCGCCGCCCCTTGGGGAAAGCTTTTGGAGAAAGCTGGGCTGGCGGCACCGACGGGCACCGCTTCAGCGCTCTGCACCACGAGGCTGACGGGTTTTTGGCCCAGCACCAGGTGTCCTAAAACCCAGATTAGCCACCCGATGAAGCGGCAGCGTTAGGTCTCCGCTACCCTGGCGCGGTTTGACAGAAGCAGGCAGAGGGGTGCCCGGAGGCGGCGAGCCCCGGCAAGCCTCCCACCGCCCACGGGGAAGACGGGGGCTGGGTGATGCGTCTCCGCTTTTTTAGCTTTTTATTCCCCCAACACGTGCGTGCGTGCACGGGAATAAAGGCAGAAAGGGCACCGTAACGGCGGGGAGGAAAGCAGCATGACGTTCAGCCCTTAGGTGACTCCTCATCCACCAGCTTTTGGAAGTGGCTGAGCAGTCGTAGCTCCCCTTGACACAGCATTTAAAGAAAGTTTTTACACAGCGTGCTGCATCCTCAGTGGTGGGTGGCTGTGATACAGGCTGAGGGACTGAAAGCCGAGGAAAACAAGGAAATCCTCTGGTCTCCAGTACAGATGCTGAGGAATGTGTGCCATAAACCAAATCCAGATGGCCTGAATGATGAGCAAAACCCCATCTTTAACCTCTTATCTTTCCAGCTTTGTGTTTCACCCTCACGCTAAATGCCCTCTATCTTTGCAATTAGTCTAACGATTACTTTCTCCAAAGGGTTTAGGTGTGATTCAGAAACAGAAAGGTGACTCCTCACATGAGACTGAGTTACGGGTCTGTTACAGACATCCACACGCACACATGCATTAAAAAGCAGGATCGTGTCAAAGCCAAGCAGGCTGTGTGGAAAACCGTTAAGTGCCACCATTTTGTGTACGTGCGGATGGTCTAGTCAAGAGAGGGAAATTGGAAATGTCAGTAGGGATGAGTGATCGGGGCTGCTGGCACCCGGCAGAGCCCCAGCCGCAGCCGCAGCGTCGGTGGGGGAGGAGAAGAGCCATTGCCGCTGATTTATGTGTACCAATTTAGTCCCCATGATGAATGTAAAATGAGAAAAAATGGAGATATTTGGATTAGGACATCACCCTGGCTCCCATAGCATAGCAGGTAGAAATGTTTCAGCCTGGCTAATATTTGTGAAGCCTTTTGAAGACGTGAACAAGATGCTAAATAGGTTTATTAGCGCCGCTCCCTCAGGGTGCAATAACTTATCTGCTTACAGGCTTTGTCACTGACGCACGGCCCTCCTGCGCGGCCGACCCCTGCTGTGACAGCACTGTCGCCCTGCCAAGGGCCCCGACGTGCCCCCCCCAAAAGGGAGGCCCTCCTTCACACTCACCTGGGTGGCATGGACCCCCTGCCAGAGGACCCTGCGTCCACCCAGGCAAGCCCAGCCAGCC
>NW_010526059.1:0-212 GCF_000687285.1 Phaethon lepturus | reverse complement strand
CTGCACCAGCTGCCCAAGTCTGGTTAGCTTCGAGCAGAGAGCTCCTGCCTTGCCATAAAATGCAAACAGAGCAGCTCTGCTTTATCTGGCTCCTTATCACTGTATTTAACTTGCTCATTTTATCTGCACTTGAATAATAATTAATCTCCCAGAGCAGGCAGGCCTGGCCCCGTGGAAATGCGCCTTTCGTGCGGAGCGTGTTCGGCTGGAGA
>NW_010526058.1:0-1050 GCF_000687285.1 Phaethon lepturus | reverse complement strand
GGCGGCACGCATGGCTGTGGGGATGCTCGGCTGTGGGGATGCTCGCGGGACGCAGTTTCTATTCATCCTCACCATGCCAAGCCAGCGGGCATAGGGATGGCTCTTTGGGTCAGCAGAGGTTTGGGGTGTGGGGAGCTGGGTTTCAAGTCAGCTGGGTGGTGTTTGCTGGTGGGGAGGTTTTTTCCACAAAAGAAAAGCAAATTTCGGTCAACCAGCCCAGATAGCAAATTGACTGAAAGGGGAAGGCAGGAGAACCGGCAGCGCTGGGCAGCCAGGAGCCAGCTCCCGGGAGGGTCAAATGACATATTGGCAGTTTCGGTTCATAGCAAATACTTTGCTTTTACTATAGGCAATGTTTAAAGACCGGGAAGCTGAAATAAGCTGTGGTACTGGACCTCAAATACCCGTTTTCCAGCGGCTGTCAGGACTTGAAGGATGCGCTCGGCTCTCCTGCATGCGCAGATCTGTGTCCTGCTGTCCCACTGCGGATGGGTTTCATGCCTGCAGCAGCGGGGATGGGAAGGGTCCCCGGAGGGGAGCTGTGCCGTACAGCCAGCACGGCATCAGCGTGGGGAGCGAAGGGGCTGGCATGGTGCTGAGCCCTGCAAGGGGAGACATTCGTGTGGGCTGTACCCTGCACCCCACATAATGCACGCAGGCGAGTTAGGGATGCACCCGTTAACCACGGGGTGCAAGTCTGTGCACGGAGCAGGATGAGGTCGTGGGCAGGAGAAGGGGCACAATGTCGTACTCCCTCCTTGGGGGTGGTCTTTGGGAGCTGGTGCTCTGGCGGTGCTGAGCCCTGCAAGGGGAGACATTCGTGTGGGCTGTACCCTGCACCCCACATAATGCACGCAGGCGAGTTAGGGATGCACCCGTTAACCACGGGGTGCAAGTCTGTGCACGGAGCAGGATGAGGTCGTGGGCAGGAGAAGGGGCACAATGTCGTACTCCCTCCTTGGGGGTGGTCTTTGGGAGCTGGTGCTCTGGCGGGTACCCGATGCCGCCCGCATCGGAGATGCTGGGCTGCCCTGCCCGCAGGGCGGCATC
>NW_010526057.1:1117-2870 GCF_000687285.1 Phaethon lepturus | reverse complement strand
GGACGCTCCAGCCCCGTCTCTGCCGCAGCCGCCCGCTCGGCCCCCTCAGGGGCTGCCCCATAACCTTCGTGGGGGCCCCGGGGGCGGTCAGAGGGTGGCCAAGCAGTGCTCTTCCAGACAGCCGGCTCCGGAGGCGGGGGAGCTGCGGGGTGCAGCAGCACCCTTTGGCATCCCCTCTGCCACCCTCCGGACTCAGAAAGCGTCCTGAATTTTGTTTATTTTTCGTTGTACGGGATTGTTGCAATGTCTGCTCCCCATGGTTAAAAGCAGAGACGGTTGCTTCTCTGGCTTGAAAAGGTCAGACACGGAACCATCAAAATATTACAGAAAAGACTATTGTTAGGTTTTAATTTTTGCCCCTGCCAAAGTTGACATTAGAAGGAATCATTCATGAAAGCCCAGTCCTATGACATTTCTGGCTAGATTCAGACATCAAAGACCCTTTCCATTTTCAGACTCAGCTCTTGCATTAAAACGTTAACCTTTTTAAATGTTTTGCCATTGTATATGGAATTTGGTAGAGTAATTTAGCAAGCACAGAACATTTCTTAGCAAGATATTACAGGAAATGATTGATTTTCTTTGCAGAGGAGTTCAGCTTATTTTAGTGACCTAGTGGGTCATTTGGAAAATAAAGTTCTGGGCAAGTGACGGGTCAGAAGGACTGATGAAGATCGTAAAGGCATAAAGCACAGCAGCTGCTGTTCACAGGCAACTGAAGGTGAGAAAAATTTCTTATATATCTCACTGTTATTAAAATATCAAGTACCCTTACCTGCCAATTATGCAACCTGTGTGCCACAAGGGCAAGTTATTTTAATTGTAGGATTGTTGCATGCTCAGAGAAGATAAATTCTTTGGAAAATAAAATAAGCTGAAATTCAGGCTTTACAGGGGAAAAAAAAAAGTTTTATTGCTTTGAGCTGGAGACTTGTAGTGAGGGAGGTGTGATGCTCAGAGAAGTTTCATCAGGTCTGGCAAGAAGCAGCAAATTCAAGTTAAATATAGGTTAGGCTGAATCACTGCGTGCTTCATATGATTATGTTATATTATATTATTGAGAGAAAAGGGTCATTAGTGGCTGTAGTGCAAAGGATGTGAGCAGAGGAAGGGAACAGAACATTTCTGCTGCTGGAACAGCCAGTGCAGAGGGGCTGGCGGGGGCTCACAGTGCCCCCACCCCAAAGCCCATGACTGTACCTAGCATGGTTCAGAGTTTTAATTTCATATACTGGGGCTTTGGAGTTATTTACCAGCCCGCAGGTGCAGGGGGGTTCTTGGCTTGACACTTTCAAGTTGATTTGACGAGAGCCACGAGAAGCCCTCCTGCACCAGTTGGTGCTGTGGGACTGATCCTGCCACGGGACAGAGGGATGGAGAAGAGAGAGAGCAGCCAAGAGAAACGTCCGTTTGGTTTCCAGCTCTCTTCTGGGGTCTGCGTGGGACTGTGACTAGCACTCTGAGGGTCGTGGCGCTGGCTGAAGTCACTGCAAACCTTCCTGTGGCCTTGGAATAAGATCTCCGAGAGACACGTTGGGCCGTGTGATGAGCAGAGAGGAACAAGTGAGTCAGAAGCGATTGGAAGGGGCAAAACCCTGAAGATCAGTAGAACCGACACAACCAAACATTCAGACTCGCCGCCGGTTTCAGCCCTTTGGAGGCTAAATTTGGGCAGCATGGGTGCTAGTGCCAGGCTGGCTTGGGTGCCTGAGGCTGGTGAGGCTGCCGGAGGCTGGCACCGTGTCCCGGGGCC
>NW_010526057.1:0-1090 GCF_000687285.1 Phaethon lepturus | reverse complement strand
CTGCAGAAACATCTCAGACACTGCAGGTAAAGGGCCGTTGGGTTCTGTGGAGTGGGTTCAGACTGGAAGGTCTGGAAGTTGCTTAACACGCCCTTTCATGTGATAAGATACTCTCACCAGACAATGGTGTTCTTTGTAATCTGTCTCCTTTTCTACACAGAGGAAACAAGAATTGCATGGAAATTTTATCCAGATATGCTGAACGAAGCTAAAAGGGTTTTGCAGATCCATTGAAATCTTTCTCCTTTTAGGCGATGAATCACAGTTTTGGCTAGAAGAGAGTATTAAGCTAATATCCTTTAGACCAGTAAAGTATTTCAAAGGGCATGCAAGACACTAAGGTCCCCAGTGACTCTTTGTCTTATTTTTATTAAATACTTCATCACTTTAGAAAATACCTTAGAGCTTGTTACAGCTGAAGATGGCTTTAAAATATGATAATATAACGCACCGCAATGACATATCCATTTTTACATCTCTCCATTCAGATCGCAGAGCAAGGGTGCTCATAGCAGGCGAATTTAGGTGTCTAGGAACTGTTGCTTCCTTCCGATCACATTCAGCTGGTCCTTAGATAACTCCCTTCAGAAGGAAGTTGCACATGGCACTCATTGTTCAAGGAGCAGTCTTTCCCTTTCCAGGTAAATAATTTCCAAATACTGACCAGTTTTTGTTAGAACACTATATTTACTCACAAGAAAAAGTTGGGCTGTAGTCCTGACGTTCACAGGAGACGGACCGTGGAAATTCTGCTCCAGCAATTCTCTTTGACAGCCCCACAGAGGCTCGAGCCCCTCCGCATTGCCCCGTTCCCCGTGATCCCGGAGCCCTGCAGCCGGTCGGAGCCGTGGGGCTGGACCCAGCCAGGGCTTGAGCACCGTCCACCCACCGAGGGGCTGACGGCTGCCCAGAGGGGATCTGCAATGGCCCCCCCGAGGCTCGCGGCGCAGCAAGACGGGTCACCATTTATAACGAACGTGTGAATTTACTGTGACCAATACAGTTGCAAGGTTGCACGGCTGGCCAAACAACGGCATTTCAGCTCAAAGGGGTCTAGCCAGGCAAACACCAAACACAAGAGGTGGCACAG
>NW_010526056.1:0-733 GCF_000687285.1 Phaethon lepturus | reverse complement strand
ATGGGGATGGAGGGATGCTGGGGTGGGGATGAAGCACAGAGACGATGCTGCACTGGGGACACTCGGGAGGGACAAGCTCCTCCGCTTTGTGACTCCGAGCTGACGATCCCCGCAGCCCTTTGCTCAGCTCTTCGCACCCGTCCAGGCAAGTAGCACCCGGCAACATGTGGTCTTTGGGGTCTAGTAGCCAGAGATTAAATAAAGAGGAAAATAAAAGAGGAGGAGGAGAATGAGGAGATGTCAGGCTGCTTTGGATGGGAGGGATGGGGAGATGGATGTGTACCCGGGAGGAAGGGCAGGATGGACGGTGATGCAAAAGCGGACTGAGCATTGCTGCCTTTCTGATAAAATAATAGCTCTGCACAAATGAATCGCCAAAGCGCAAATTAAACAATAATTAATATTATTAAAGTCCCATGAGCACACAAAAATACTGGGGAAAATTAAATAATGAGTGTTTTCTTATTTTCTGGATTAGATTTTCCTCTACAGAAATAAAGAACAGTTTCAGGGGCAGCTTCAGCAAAAGTGGATTATCCCACTGCTAGAATCTCGCCTCCCTGCCGGGGCTCGGGGCTGCGCATGATGCCAAGCACCCGGCACACGCGTCCCACCGCCAAACCGGCCACGGACCAAGGGGCAAGAGGCGGGAGGATTTGGGGACGAGGACAGACCCCGGCTGCAGGAAAGGCAGCTGACCCGATAATTACCCCTCCGTAGCAACGCGGCCATC
>NW_010526055.1:0-1270 GCF_000687285.1 Phaethon lepturus | reverse complement strand
AGCCACCACAGGCGAGACGGGCGTCGTGGCACTTCCAGAGCTCATAGCCAGGCCAGCCCAAAAGATAAAAATGCCTTTTCAAAAGGTTAAAAAGTTTCATTTCAAAATGGCAAAACTCAGTGTTCCCATAACGAAATGTCTCACTTAAGAGGTTACACTGATGTTCTGGCAATTTTAAAACAGTTTGTGCTGGAAAAGAACACAAATACACATCACGTTTACTCCTGGACTGTTTGAGTTGCTTCACTTGCCCCAGAAATTCAATGTTCTTAAAGAATACCCAAGAAATAAAAATAAATCAATATTCAGAAATTGCTCCCTCGCGAAGGCTGACCTCGCGTTTGCCGTTCTGCATGGCTTCCAGCAGCGTGCTGGGGTGCTCAGGAGGCCCCCGGGCACGGGACTGACGCCGACAGCCACCCGCAGCAGAGCTGGGCACGGGCACCGATATGGCAGACCTAGGCGAAACGGTGACCAAGCCCAGGGCTTTTCCAGTGCGTTTAGTGAGAGGAGGAAGCACTAACTGGAGTAACACCCCTTAGCACTGCTGTCTTTCTAAAACCTGCCTCCCAGCCCTGCAGAGGGTTGACAACCCCAGCTCCGACATCCAGATGCTGAGCAAACTCCTCCAACGGGCTGTCTAGGTAACGGCATATTAGGCTGGAAATGCTGCCTGAAACATGACATCAGATACATATATACATGAAATAAAACGTTTTCTTGCTCAGCAAAGAAAAATGCCTGCCAGCTACCAGGAGCAACTCAGTACGGAGACGAGAATTAACTACCTGTCTGGTGTTCTCAATGGCTTCATCTGCAGTGGAACTGGAAGCCATAAAAGTGAGCCAAGGGTAATCATAGCAGCAATTTCATATATATAAATATAAAACACCCAAGTATTCAAAATGCAAATTCTGACAGGATGTTAATAAATTACAAGCTAGTCTGGTCTGATTAATGTCATGTCAAAATTACTGCATACTCGGCGTTTCTAGGCCTACAGGTTAGAGGAGTTATTGTCCGTTTCTGCTCTAATATCAAGCGGAGCGGAGCACAGATTCTCCGTCTGCAGAGCGGCACCCTGCTCACTGCTGGGGGAGGCCAAGGCACCCGCTCCCACACGCTCGGGGTCGCCAGCACTGCCTGCACGCGCTGCCGGAGCTGCCGGAGCTCCCCGGGGCGCGGGGTGAGCTCCGATTGAATTAACAGGGCACGCACCACCTCGGGCCAGAGCTGGCTCTTTATATGCAAATTAAAGATCATAAACAGC
>NW_010526054.1:0-865 GCF_000687285.1 Phaethon lepturus | reverse complement strand
GATCAGTTATTTTCCAAGTCAATCCTGCACGTTCCTATTTAAAAGGACTGCGAATATGCAGCGTCTGCTCACATGCTTACGCTGTCTGCGGGGAACAGCATGCTCTGCTGCTCCCCATGTGCTGGCTTTCTCATAAACATGGAAACTTGCTGACTGTTGTGGGAACGGTGTATTCGTTATCACCTTTGAAACTTGTACCAAGTGAAAATGAATTTCTTTAAAATATAATTTTTTACATCTATATTTTATATGTATAAATTTTTACACATGTGTATATGTATACACATACTCAGGTAATCTTTCGTGCCCCTCATTAGCTCCTGGTGAATCCAGCTGAATACCCAGCATTGCACATGGGTGGGATGGAAGAGAAGTTTGATAAATCAGCAAAACTCAAGTACTTGGAGTAGGGGCTCTGTACCCTCCGTGGGCAGGACCCAGAACTGCGGGTGGGGTGGGTCCCTGCGTCTGGGCAGGGCTCTGCCGGAGTCTCTGGCTGCTTTCGGAGGTCTGTTTGCTGCATGTTTATGCCAGAATTCCTCACAAACATCCCCATTTAAACGGAGGACGAGTTCTCTGCCCCCCTCACCCCCCTGAACACCCCAAGAGCTTTGGCAGAGGTGACTGGGGTGCTGAGTGTCCCTTTCTTTCTCTCCGCCCCGCAGCCTGTATGATGAACGTGCACAAGCGCTGCGTGATGAATGTCCCCAGCCTGTGTGGGACGGACCACACCGAGCGTCGGGGACGGATATACATCCGGGCTGACATCGAGAAGGACGTGCTCACCGTCGTAGGTAGGTGTGCGACCCAGGTACAAACCCCGCATGGGGGGACGCCGGGTTGCCCCTCACTGCTGGTGTGTGCC
>NW_010526053.1:0-801 GCF_000687285.1 Phaethon lepturus | reverse complement strand
GAAGACATCTTTATATTTTAAATTGGTAAGACGACCAGTCGGGTTTGGGAACCGTCCATAAGATGTGAAATGAATCACACAGGTTGGTGTATACCAGGTTGCTAGCACCTAACAGGTATACATTTGGCCATTTGGTTATTTGGCATTTTAAGTAAGGTACTTATTTGTTTGTATAAGGGGCTTGAATCCCCTCTGTTTGTATTAGGGGTTTAAGTCCCCATTTGGAGAATAACGGATATAAGGGGTTCGATTCCCCATGTGGAAATGGGTCTGGTTAACTGTGATCTAACATTTGGCTATTGAATTTTGGATATCGATTATTGGTTTGTCGTTTTTAACAATTGTGGTTTGATGTTTGGTTATTGAATTCTGGTTATTGTCTGTGAAATTTGCATCAGGTTAAAATACTTTGGCATGGGTGGGTCACAAAGTGGCAAAATTTTGAAAAAAAGCCCACTGGGATGCGTTTTGGGCCATTGGAAGGAGTTGGGGGGACCACAGGAAGGAAGGGTGGATAAGAAAACATTAATTAAGTACTGTTATCAGTGGTGGCCTCTATATAAGTTAGACGATGGAGAAAAATGGCCCTTTAACGGGACATTGAAATACAATATATCACTGCAATTAATGTTGTTCCTCCGGAGGGAAGGAAAATGGGATGAGGTAGTTTATGCTGATATGTTTTTCTCATTACGAAATCATCCAGAGTGGCAGAGAGACTGTGGGATTAATATACCCCCTTCAGAACCTTTTGTTCTGGCTCTGGAAAAGGAGAAAAGGAAAGAACTGGGAAAGTTGAAG
>NW_010526052.1:5502-33578 GCF_000687285.1 Phaethon lepturus | reverse complement strand
GTTGCTGGCTGGGGCTAAACCACGACAGGGTGTGAGGAAGAGCTGTTAGCCAGCCGGTTGTAAAGACAGACAATAAGAAGACTGAAGCAGTAATATGCTTTATCTGAGCAGTCCAGGTTTGAAACGCTAGTATTTTTCACAGCTCTGTGCTTACCTGACTGGGAACAATAAAACTGGTAACAGTCATTTGAAATTGCAAGGAGCAGCTGTTTGCACTGTTGGCTGACATAAATCTCAAGCCATTTATAACAACATCAAACTCAACCTGAGCTACAGCTGATCTCTAGTGATAAAATCTGTTTTCCATTTTGGTCAGTCTCCCTGTTCCTGGAATATTTCCAACAAGGTCTCCTTCTTGAGGAAAGCAGCGAGAGAAGCAGATTCTCCTAAATACAATGAAATATCATTTGGCACCTCAGGCACCACAAATGATGGAAAAACACATGGCAGAGACTTTTGCCTGAACAGTGTGTTGGTATTCCATAATAACAGTGCCTTTACAAGTACCATAAACTACAGAAGCATGTTCATGGTTGTTGCACTGCCCCACTGGGGACAGCAACTGAGTTTCTTTCAGAGAAATAAGTGATCAAGACTGATGTTTCAGGAGTTGTCCACTCCAGTCTCTTTTAAGTTGACTCAGACTATGAGAGGTGGACAATTCATCTTATTCTTTTCTCATCATCTACCACTGAAAAGCTTTATCACTTTAACCCCTTCCTGAAGCCTCTCTTTAGTCTTTCTGGCTCTTGATCTGATCATTTTCCTCCTACTTTTCTTCATATACCCATTCTCCTCAGTCATACAGGTGTCTCTTTCTCTTCTTGTCCTAGCAACTGGGGTGGCAGAGTAGAAGTACACTAGAGCTGAGACCTTGCTGCCCGCTTTACCAGTGTTTAAAACTACACAAACCCAGCTACAACCTTGGAGTGCAGTATAATATACAGTATAAACACAAATGAAACCATTATTTGACATTCAAGAGACATATGGGAGCACAGATTAAACTGCTGAGATAAAGACACGTGTTTTTTAAGGGCAGAAGGACTCTTCTGACTTTGTTTGACCTCCTCTCAATACAAGCTGTAGAATATCACCCAGTCAGCTCCACATTCAGCCCAGTATCGTTGTGGGAGAACCGGGACATTTGTTTCAGAAAGTCAGCTAGGCACCAGACTACCTCTGAGGAAGTAACTACCACAAAAGCTATGTGATGCTGAATTTTTCAGCGGTCAGGAACATATGGCTACATCTGCAGACGCTGATGATTAAACATATTGCCCCAAATGCAGCCTTCATATTTTAGCCTTATTGTCTCTGTCATACCAGGATTTGAACAGGGAGGAGAGGAATTCAGCATAACTCCTTCCTCAAGTGAGAAATGACAGCATGTTCCAAAAGCACAGGGACAGAGTATTTTGCATTGGCCTAGCATTTGCGAACTTCTCAGGTTCATTGTTTCCTCAGTTCCAAAGTACAGCTGTGCCTTACATACAAATGGGCTAGATGACTGCAAGCAGAATCACTGATTTAGGACAGCAATACAAGCATTTGCGACATTTCAATATTACCCAGTAAAGGTACGTAACCCTTCTATTTGACAGGGAATAGAATATTGATGAGAATTCACACAGTAAAACTCTTCTAGGGTAAAGAGAGGAGGAAACACATTTCTGTGATTTTACATCTTGTATGTGTAACAAATTAATTCATTACTATGCTTCAGAGACTGCTCAATTAAAATGCCCCCCAGCGCTGTTCTGGCGATTCAGTTTTTGCTGATGCCCAGATGGCCGTTGTGAGGGTGATGCTGATTAATATAACAGAATATTCAGTGTTCCAAACGGGAAGAAAAGTCACAGATGATGTACCTTCTGCCTTTCCAAACCCTCGCTGCCATCCAGCTCAATTTATCTCCTTCCTCTCCTCACTCCCTCTTCACCTGCAGGTCTCTTTGGCATGCTTTCACTCGAATTTATGTATTTTCTTGCTCTGAGGATAACTTGTCTTCCTTCTAAGGAAGTCTGGTGGTGTAGCATCATGGGTGGAAAGCTTGACTGGCTTTGCTTGTACATAAAGCGAAGATCTACATAGCCAGTGTGCGTTACAAGTGATAGTGAGCTGTACTGAGAACGAGGAACCTGAAATACTCCCCACCCCAACCGTACGCAGCTGGCTTGTGTGCCTGCACCCACAGCATGCTGGCACGGGTGTACTCAGGATGTGGTTCCTTTGGGTCTCAGAGGCTGACCTTTGACTATGTCAAGTTTCTCTGTAAAAGTCAAGGAGTTTAGTGGAGCCTGATTTTGGTGGCGACCCTGCCAGGCTGTGAGCAGGGCCAAGATTTCTGGGTTTTGCTCACCTTTGTTTAGCTAGGGTGTGATTGCTAGCAACGTTCCTCTTCTGTACAGCACCTTCCATACGAGCGTAATTGTCTTGGTTGACACCCTCGCTGCCCCTGTAATACAGACAACAAAATTATATCAGCAGGAGGAACATTAAAGGAAGAAAAAAGGTTAAAAGAGACAGCAGTGCTCACTTGACAAATCCAGCTAATGTAGCACTATGAGATACAGCACGTAGTTCTACTCTTTTTAAACAGCCTAGGTATAGCTGTAGAAACTTAATGTAAATGGTCTCAAAAATAGAAATGCTGAAAAAGTCTATTTGATGCCAAATATCAAGTTACTGTTAATGACTGATCCTACAGTACCTTCCCTCGTTTACTCCTAACGAGGATCTTTCTCTAACAAATACTGCCTCTAACAGTGTTTTATTCCTTGTAATCCTGGCACAATTCTGCACTCCTGCTCTTCCCATGCTTCCGATTCTGCAGTTTGTGGTCAGTGCCCCTTGACAGGCCAGAGAAAACCTTCATCCACACACAGTTTGGTGGATCCTCAGTGAAGTTCAGAAAGCCTGAGCGCCCTTCAGCTACTCCTTGATAAAACCTGTTCACAAAGGCAATGTATTCTGTCAGAGAAAAAATACACAGAGAGAGAATCTCTACAGCCAGGCAGAGATTAGGCTTCACAAGCTTTGTTGGCCATCAAGTACTCTATGTGGGAACTGAACATTGAGAAATCTTTGCAAAGATGTCAAAGTGTTTCAGGAGGCTGGCGAGACAGCCTCCTGAATCATTTGGACTTTCTTTATACATATAGAGAAGAATCATCCAAGGCCCTTTCAATGCTTTACACAGAGAGACAAACTCAGCCCGTGTTCTTTGTCAGAGTTCCAAAGAAACAGAAGCACAGGGGAATCTAGATGAGGGGCAGCACACGGGAGAACACATGTGTTTTTTCCCCAGCTCTTCCACTGCCTTGATGGGGCCCTTAAAGAACTTAAATGCTGTGTGGAAACATTTCTGCAAAACAGAGGGAATAATGTGAACAGCCTCTCCCCCTTCACTGCAATTGTCAAGTCAGATCAGAATTTGTCCTAAAATATAAAAACGTTATTTTGGTTGTAGTTATGCAGCTTACTTAGCCTTTTAATATCTATTAATTATTCTTCTTTGTCTAGGCTCATTATAAAATACCCAGATGATGCTGCTCTTCTCAGAAGCCTGAGGCAGCTAATCTAATGTCAAATGCTGTACTGTCAGGAACATTTAAACAGTTGGCCTGTATTTGTTTTTCTTTATCTGTATTTGTTTGCTTCAAGCTGTCTCCTGGTACACTTTGCAAAACCCTTCCCCACCTTTCTTTGAGCTCATGGTCTTCAAAGGTCTGGATTTCTTTAAATATTTTATCTTATCTTTTGTTGTAAGTGAATCACACATAATTTCAGCTCGCTCATTTTTTAACTCTTTCCAATTTGTTTCATGTAGTCGATTGTTAATCTGCCCTGAACAGAATTTGCCCAAACTTAGTACTACTGCAAATGATACCATTTTTCTGCTCTATGACATGTTCTTTCTGCAGCTTTTTTTTTCCAGCCTTTTCAGACTGACCTGTGAAACAACCACTTTCTGATCTACTTCTTCAACAGTAATTAGTCCTGCCTATCTTAATCACCCAGCATGCAGTATGTGCCTGAGGATTTGTTCCAAGTGATTAAGATGATTTCCCAAATACGTCCCAAGCGTTCCTCATTTGATTTACATCTCTCTTCATTTTTACTATTGTCTCCAAAATTACAAAGGTCCAACACAGGTTTTGTTGTTGTTGGGTTTTTTTAAAAGGAAATTATGCTGAGAACTTCTCATTGTCTTAATGCTCCTGATGTTAAAAAATGTTAGTAACTCTTGTGTATGTAATCACAAAATTCTAACTGGCTTGGAATTTTGTCCTGTTATTTGCCTTGTTATAAATCATTAACAGTAGCAGAGCCACTAATGCACTTCATTATATTTCTGATACTTTCCTGAATTGAAGATCAGATCTAAAAGAACCCCATTCCTTTGTCACAAAGCAATTCGTCTGCTAGAGATGTCAAACAAGCTTTCTGGTATGCCATCCAATGACTCAGCTAGACACAAGGCTTCTGTATGGCCATAAACCAGAGAGATCATCTGAGTTACTCTGAGGGGCTGGAAGAATAACAAAATATGAAAATGTCATGGCAGAGATAAAAGGATTGGATAGGTACAGTTATAATAGCTGGGATAAAATTAAAAGTGTTATCAAATTTCACGCTTCAGGGTATGAAACAAACACCAGCTGAGTTCAGGAATAAAGTCCTTCCTCTGAACAACTTACAGCCTAGAGCACAAATAGTGACAGACCTTTAAATTTTATTCTGATTGGAATAACTGGTGACATGGTTGCAATTTTTCATCTTCCTTTGCTGCAAGTGGCATTGACCATGCTCAGAGATTAAATGAGCCAGTGTTATCCTGTGGTTTAGAAATTCCCCTATTTTGATAGGCTTGGCATTCCTTTGTGAAGACAGAACTGATTTCAACCTGGTCCTGCCTAAAGAAAAGCCTGGGGACAATTCTCAGCAGCAAAGACACTTCTGTATCAGTTTGCCAAGCAGAGCGGTATCCAAATTTCAGAATGCATGAGTACAGAGTCAAATATCTGATCAAATTCTGGGGGATTTAAATATGTGGGCATTTTAGAAGGAGCTTGATCTCTCCTTTTCACCTCCTTTCAAGTGTGTTCTTAGAAACATGAGAGGTTTAAGAATCCTTAAGTTCCTCTGGAGTAAGCAGTTTTAGCAAAGCAGGATCACGTATTTGTCAAACGCAAGCCATCAGAGATTCACTGAGCCTAATGTGATAAAAGCAGGTGACTTCATCAGAGCCACTCTAGTTTGTCACCTGAATTTTTGGCCCTACACAAAATGGATGGATAAAGAAGGTGTTTACATGCTTGTACCTCAAGTCTTGTTTGTCTGCTGACTAGTGCAGAATGCATCACAGATTCACAAAAGGCATCCATAGTATCTTGCCAAAGTCCAGTACTCTCTGTCCATTTTTCTAGGTGACTAGTAGAATTTGAAGGCATGGGTTGGTAAAGAGATATTCACCAAAAGTGTTTGGAGAAAGGTATCAAAATCTGAGAACAACCACCAACTTTAAAACAAGCAGATACAATAATTAGAAGGCACCACAAAGGATAAATAAAAAAAGACATACACATTTGCTTTGGTGTTCCCTTTAGCAATCAAAGTGATATGAGGCATATCATATGACTTGAGTGGTTGGTACTTGCTCTCTCCACACCATCATTACTGTGTTGCCTGTACAGTCAGTTCCCTGTATTGAACTTAAATACATTACAGCTTAAACCTCCTAACTAGTCTGAAATCAAAGGTGGATAACCTCCCCAGTTTACAAACTGTAAACGTCCTATCAAGAGATATGAACCAACTTGCTGTAAAAAGTGAGTACCAGGCAGAAGAAGAGGAGAATGGCTCCTCCGGAGTCCCATCACTTCACTGCTGGGCACCCTGTTAGCTTCTTCAGACCATACCGGTTCACTTCATTCCATGGTTAGGGATCAGGTGTCTCAGCCACCACCACGCTGAAGGAATGTCTCTGCCATTTGTGTGACATAACCCTAAAAAGAAGCCACAGCTGACCAGGGTGATCCAAGCCCACAAGCCGCTCTTTGGCAACCTAGGGTCTAAATAGAAAAGACATGCCAAAAGGTATGTAGAAAAATTATTATTATTATTATCCCATTATCCAAATAGGAAGCAGGATAGAGAAAGGTTCTAGAGTTCTTGGGAATGTCAGGATTGTATCTTCTTGTGCCTATTTTGAAGCTCATCAATCTAGTCAGAGATTAAGCTGAGCTGATGCAGCTATGGAGCTCTCTGGACCTGTAGAATTTCAGCACAGCACCTTATAGTGTAGATGGGGCCTCTGTCACAAACTGAAAGACAAACTTCTCTGAGAGTAACGATTTGGGCTTTCGTACAAAAATGTTAGGTTGTCATCCACAAATCAAGTGTTCCTAATAAAAAATTTGGGGCTGAGTCACTTCTTCCGAGCTACTGGTTTTCAGAGGACATCTACTCTGAAAAGCAGCATTGAAGTGCCCAAGGTAAATGTTAAAAAAATAAAAATAAAAAAAATCTTGCTACACATGTGAACTTCCATGCTCCTATTGTCTATGCGTGGGAGACATTCAGTCTGCTTCATGTTCAGGTTTTCTGTTGCAAACATTTTCTTTTGACTAGTGAAGAGAAGTAAGCCTGAAGGAGCCAAAGGAAACATTATAAAACCAATTTCAGAATAAAGGAAATAAAATGTAATATAGCCCACAAATAAAATCTTTTCAACTACCTCTATTTGTTTCTTATCTCTCTCAAGTAATAATGAATAAATAAAAAAAATCAGGCAGGAACCATACCCTTTCTCAAAAAAAAGAATCAAAATCATCCACTGTGCTGTTGTACGAAGAAACATAAAATTGATGTAAAGGAACAGCAGCCATCATTTATTTTGTACTAGAGAGATATTTTCTTGCAATGGAAGACAATTAGTGTTGTTCTCAAGAAGCATGAAAACATCAGAGAGAACAATTTTTGTCTGAAAAGAAACAGAGTGGAAATATCTTTGATCTGGAAAGACAACTTAATATGCCTTCAAAAAATTGAGAAAGAGACTGAAAAAGAGACTGCTGTGGTTTTCCAGACAAACATAATGCAACTTTACTCTTGAAGATGTTGGAGTTCTGATTTTTTAATATAATCTGTTGAAAATGTTCTCTTTCAGACGTTGTCTCACTTTGCCAAAACATTCAAACTTAATTATTTCTTTTGAACACTAGAGAAAAGATACTTTTAAAGCATATTTCAAAAATATTATCGCTGCCTGTTGAGCTCATGGGTTCCTGTAGGAAAAAGAGATTATTTTTTCCAAATACTTTTCTAGTTCTTGCAGGAAAATTGTTGATTCTTTTCATTTTGAAGTTACTTTTCTCCTCTTCTGGGATGCACCTTCCTCTCTCTTCAAAAGATTACTGTTTGTATTAGAGTAGCCTTGAAGACAAATGTGACACTGCTCTGGGAGAACCTTTAGGTCTTGCCTTGGGAAATGGAAAAGGCGCCGTGACTATCGAGCTGTGTGCCTGTCCCTGTGCAAACATCTATTATGGCCTGATAGAGTCAGGCACCGCTGCTATGGTATCAGCTCTTAAGTGGTTGAATGAACGTTAGAATAATGAGGTGAAGAGCATACCACTGCAAGCAAGCATTTGAACTGACATTTGAATATGCAAAAAGATTAAACCAGATTTTGCAAACTAAGCCGGAAGAACCATCGGAGATGCATGGCACTGGTGGCACGGCTCCTCCAGAGAGCTCTGCATTGCTGCTGACAGGGGAGATGGAAAACAGACTGGTGACAGGAAAGAAGGCACCAAACTTTCTACAAACATCTAAGGGTCATTCTTAGTGTCCAGGGGCAAATTCCAATTTGGACAACTTGGCAAACACTGTCAAAAAGGCAGAAATACCAAGGAAACAATGTAAGCAAGCTTGTCCTACCGGCTGAAAGATGACCAGGCTGTTTTTTGACAGAAAGTCCTAATTGTCATGAAATATCACAATTTATTTGGTACAGCAGATGACAGTCAGAAAAGCATAGAGAAGGCACTAAATCCTCTGGGTACCCAGCTGTTGAAGAGGATGGACAGAAAACCCCAGAAGGCTTCAAGTGATGAAGTTGGCATGTCTTAGGGAATTAGCACCCAGCATCTAGAAATTATAAACACGCTACTGAAATGCAGGATCTGGCTGTATGTATTCGTTCCACTATCCTGCTAAGACAGAATAAAAAGGTGAATTAAACTTGTTGTTTCTGTTTGATTTTGACTGGTTTTTGTTTTGTTTTGTTTTTTAATAATTACTTTGTTTATCTAGATAGTTGAACAGTATTGACCACCCTTGTTTTTTGGCAACGGGGATGTCGTTCTGATTTATTTGCACAGATACCTAGTCCATTGCTGAAGTCCTTTGTTTTGGAAAGATTTGGTCTTAAAAACCAGATTTTGTCAGTAAGGGAAATCTATATTTTTGTTTATTCTTTAAACATGTGAGTGTGTCCAATTTAACACTGGAGTACTGACATGATCTTTTTGAGCTTCCTTTTCTCTTAAAAGTCTTTGGCTTTTAAAAAAGTAGTATAAATACATGTTCAGATATTTGCAGCACAAAAGGAGTCAGACCTACGTCAGTACTGCCAGATCAATGCATCTGAATAAAATCAGCATAAAAGCAGTTAAAGCCAAACAAGATGAACATCTTCCTTGCTGCTACACAGAAGTCTTGGCAGCTGTGGCACTGGTAATTTTATTCCAGAGACCGTTTATTCTCGCAGTTGTAGCTGTGACAAAATATCTTCTGGGCATCTCTCTAAATAGGAGATCTAAAGTCCTCTGTAGGCAAAGATGCCTTTACAAGGAATTCCTTGGGGTTTGATCAAACTTCTACTCATCAGAACACTAATATTTTAGTTCTTTTTTTTTAATGATACCTATGCAAATATAGTTAACCTAAAGAGAATATATAACGAGCCCTCTGCATTAAAAGTCTTCACATCTAATCTGATTTTGATAATACTCTATTTGTATTTCAGTGTTTCCTGTTTGTTTGGTCAACATGGACTACTATTCTGCAGCCTCTCATCTGTAGTTGTAGTCCCTTTTCTGTCTTGATTTGGCAACAATATTTTAGAAATGCCGAGATCTTTCCAATGCCTTAATTCCAAAACAAAGGTCATGGGAAAAACTGTTATACTTGAGTATAATCACAGCAAAGTGTAAGCCAGGCCAGAAGTAACATCTTTGAATGATACCAGAAGCAGATTAAACACGAGATGGTCCAGAGACATTAACATATAGGGCAGGCCATTAATGGGCAATGAATTACTGATACATCTTCAGAAAATTTTTTCTCTGTGCTCAGAACTGCTAACAAGGTATGTAAGAGATATGCACTTAGCCACATTTTAGGCACTCAGCTTGGGTGACTACTGTCCCAAGATACCAAATTTAGTTGGTATAGCAGGACAAGCTTCTCCAGACAGCAAGTCAGAGCAGGTGCTGCAGAGATGGCAGTGAGTATTTCTCATTGTGTTAAGGAAGAATTAGATCATAGCAGTTTAACATGTTACACCTGACTAGAAAAATCTCTGTATCTGCTTGGTGCAGTCTTCGACTGAAAGCATATATCTGTACTATGAGATGCTGAATATATTAGGGCATACAGTTACCTCTAGGACTAAACACTATGACAACACAATAAAAGCAAATGAAAGGAGAAACAGAAACAGTAAGACAAGAGAAAACAATCCAAGATGCTACAAATGTAAACACTTCCCTGTCCTTCTGCAATATTCTTCATGTATGTTCTGCACAGGTTCAGCTGCACTGTTCTGTTCATTAAACCACATGGAGTTTACAGAGAGCTTAAACAAGTCCAACAGAAACATCCCATGATTATTCTAAACTGTGGATTAGAGCACATATGCAGAGAGTTGAGGATGGCTTGTGCATGCATGTCAACAGCAATAAAAGCCCGTACAACTTACAGCATGGTGTTCTAACGAACAGAGAACATACCAGAGATCAACATTACAGATCTACGCCTACTTTTCCTTCATGGCACTGCACTGTTGTATAAAGGAATCTGCAAGGATACGGTTCTGACCTGCGTATAAATGATTTTAACCTCTGTATGGTTTCATCCTGATGGAGCGTTCTTCATTTTGTATTCCTTATGCATTTCTGGGCTTCAGCCAGAATCAGTACCAAAAATGAGACACTGCTACTCTGAAGGTATTTCTGTCCGGCAACAGAGACATGGGAAATCTCATGGGAAAGCATGTTGTGAAACTGCTGGGTGGGGTTTTGGGAACTAGAAAGATGAGGGTAGCCTGGACAAAACTTCACATTGGTAGTTATTTGTGCAAATTGAATGTAAACTATTAAATCTTTCTAACTGGTCTGAATAACTGTGTCTGTACTCACTCCAGTGGGAATGGTTCCGTAGAGCAAAACAGCTAGTACTGAAGACCTGACATATTCACTGGGCTTATTTTGGTTGAGATCTACTTCAGATAAGCTCCCAAACAGTTTGTGTCTTCTGAAATTGCTCTACAATGTGAACTGAAGTACAGCAAGTGGAATTTGCTTCAAAAACACACCTCTGACCCAAGAAGAGACGGTAATGTACACACGCCTGAAGGTACTCAGCAGTGAAATCCCACATCTGAAAAATGCTTTATGTTTCGAGAGTATTTATAAATATTTATTACAGACAATTAGAAAATAGACTTTTACAAGGAAAAAATTAAACCAAGATCTCTTAAATTACAAAACATTCACCTGAGCTTTCAATGAAAAAATATTGGTAAAAATTTAAAACACTATTTTCAAGCAAAACATACCAACCTATTTTGATTCTATCTTTCTTGGCTCTTTGCATCACGTTCGACTGATTCACTCCACTAGGTTCCCAAATCTTAGCTCTGTGCAGACTGTGCTTTGGAAAAACAAGATCCATCTGGTAAATGCAGGCAATACCACCACAAAAAGAATTGACTCACATGACATTTTTCTTATTTTTCCTAATCTTGGGAAGAACCCAGAACTTAAGTCATGATAAGAAAAAAGGTTTCCGTTTTCATGGAAGAAGTTAAGTGCCCACGTGGCAGGTAGCACTAAAGTTCGCCAGAGCTTGTAGCCACTCTTCATAACCAGGCTAGGGAGGCAGACTCAATAACGAGGTGTTGCACCAGACCCATTACTTCAACTGATTAGATGACAAATAGGGACAAAGCACTGACTATTACACTGTCCAAGAAGTGAGCAAACAACCTGAGGGTTCCCTCGTTATTAGTTGAAACACAGACTAGGATTGCATTTAACAGTGGATGAAAAACAACGGTCAGGCATATAGATTTAGCAGCTGTGAAATCTCTAACTCCCTGTACACTGTACAGATTTTCCACATACAAGGAATAGCCTGACCAAACGCAGTTCTTCCCTGGTGATCTGAAGGAGAGTTACCATTACCATCAAAAGTATTATTAAGCTGACATACGCGTGGAAGATGTGCATTTCACACAGAAGAGATGGGGGGGACACATGCAGCCAGTATAGCAATATAATACACTGTGTTCAAAAAAACTGGCAGCTTCCCATTAAGCACCCAAAGATAACTACTGAATTCAGTGGTCATTCAGTGTCTGCAACACCCCTGGGGAGAGAGAGAATGTTTGATTTCTCCAAGTCTGTGTGCCTGTGTGAAAAAAAAAAAAAGCTGGGAGAGCATTACTTTGCTATTCAAAAGCAATGCCTGTAATTAAGCCCATTTGTGTCAAACTTCTGCATCCTCAAGACTCAGGTTAGACACACACATCTATCACAACCTAACATGTTCAACGAAAGAAGAAATACAGGGTTGAAATCTTTACATGGTGATTATTAAGTAGAGAATGTCAAGATACAAAGGAAAGAGAAAAGAAATGAATGCATGTAGGGACTGTCAAGAGCATATCAAAGCTGCAATATCAATGACAAAAAAAATCAGCACAAAGCTTTTTAATTTCATATTCTTCATAAGGAAGAAATTTTTCAGAGTGAGGTTGGTGAAACACTGGAACAGGTTGCCCAGAGAGATGTTAGATGCTCCATCCCTGGTAACATTCAAGGTCAAGTTGGACAGGGCTCTGAGCAACCTGATCTAGTGGCAGAGAGGTTGGACTAGATGACCTTTAAAGGTCCCTTTCAACCCAAACTGTTCCATGATTCTATGATCTTCAAGTCTCATCAGCTGTAATAATTCTTAAATATGTGATTTGTATGTTAGCTAAAGATTAATGAACTTTATTTATAAAAACCTCAAGGAAAAGTTCACTGATAAATACCCATAGATGGCAAAAGTCCCTAGAATACATTTTTTTAATGATGGGAATTATCGGGAAGACTTAACAAATGTGGCCTATTACTACTGGCTTCAAATTTCAGGGACCAGATGATAGCCTATTACAAATAATCTTTTAGACTGCTGGTATTTTGTTAGATTGGAGATAAAGAGGGCTTTTGTCTAATGGTATCATATAGTTCTGCTGTATGACTGCTTTGCTCTTAAAATTTCCTTGACTTGAGGGTAATTGTAGTTAAACAGCAGTTACCCAGGCTCTTGAGGAAATCCAGACAGTTGCTTTAGAGCTGTTTGAGATGCCATATTGGTACTACTTAGAAATAGCGCCAGTACTTGCAAGAGCAAATTTCCTCTTCTGAAGGTAACATTCTGCTTTGAGGTTATGAACGTTCCAAACCACAGGCATCCAACTAAGACCATAAAACCAGTTTAAACAGCGTTAAACCCCCAAATTTCCATTATAATCCAGTGGAGTCAATTATTGCATTAATTTTAGTAGAACAAAAATACTGCAAAAGATAAAAGAGTTGGATCAAACATCTCATTGTTTAAGCAAGGTTGAATACTTTGAGTTGAAACCTTGGTCAGCTTAGTTCCATGGCAATGGTTTCTTTTAACAGCCTTCTATTTAAAATAACAGGAAAAAACATCCCTGGCAAACTAGCAAAACCCCAGATAGATAAAATATTTGAAACTTAAATTAATGAGGGAAGCTTTCATTTTAACACTCGTTGTTCTTCCCTTTCTCTTTGGGTATAGAGAAATTTCTGTGATGTTCCCCCTTCTATAAATACATTAGCAACACAAGGAGGACGAATGAGAATCTCCATCCTTTATTGGGTGCCAGGGGAAACATAGTAAAAAAGGATGAGGGAAAGACTGAGATGGGATCCACCCAAGGGTACTGAGTGAGCCAGTGGAAGTGCACATCAAGCCACTTTCAATCATCTATCAGCAGTCCTGGCTAACTGGGGAGGTCCCAGTTGACTGGAAGTTAGCAAATTTTATGCCCTTCTGCAAGAAAGGCCAGAAGGAGGATCTGGGGGACTACAGGCCTGTCAGTCTGACCTCAGTGCCAGGGAAGATTATGGAGAGGTTCATCTTGAGTGCCATTGCCTGGCACATACAGGACAACCAGGCCCAGCCAGCATGGGTTTATGAAAAGCAGGTGCTGCTTTACCAACCTGATCTCCTTCTACGTCAAGATGACACACTTCATGGATGAGGAAAAGGCTGTGCATGTTGTCTACCTAGACTTTAGTAAAGTCCCATAGCATAGTCCTGGAGGCATTGGTTGCTCATGGCTCGGACAGGTGTACTCTTTGTGGGGTGAAAAACTGTCTCTATAGCTGGTCCCAAACAGTTGTGGTGAATAGAGTTAAATCCAGTTGGTGGCTGATACAAGTGGTGTTCCCCTGGGCTCAGTTTTGGGGCCAGTTCTGTTTAATGTCTTTATCAAAGATCTGGACAAGGGAATTGAGTGCTCCCTCAGGAAGTTTGCAGATGACACCAAGCTGGGCAGGAGCGTTGATCTGCTGGAGGGTAGGAGGGCTCTGCAGAGGGATCTGGACAGGCTGGATTGATTGGCTGTGGCCAACTGTATGATGTTCAACAAGGCTAAGTACTGGTCCTGCACTTGGGTCACAACAACCTCATGCAACACTACAGGCTTTGGGAGGAGTGGCTGGAGAACTGCCCAGTAGAAAGGGACCTGGGGGGGCTGGTCAACAGCTGGCTGAATATGAGCCGGCAGCATGCCCAGGTGGCCAAGAAGGCCAACAGCGTCCTGGCCTGTATCAGAAATAGTGTGGCCAGCAAGACCAAGGTAGTGATTGTACCCCTGTACTAGGCCCTGGTGAGGCCACGCCTCAAATACCATGTTCAGTTTTGGGTCCCTCACTACAAGAAAGACCTTGAGGTGCCAGAGTGTGTCTAAAGAAAGGCAACGAAGCTGGTGAAGAGTCTAAAGGAGAAATCTTACGAGGTTGGCTGAGGGAACGGGGATTGTTTAGCCTGGAGAAAAGGAGGCTGAGGGGAGACGTAATCGCTCTCTACAACTATCCAAAAAGCAGTTATTGCAAGGTGGATGTTGGTCTCTTCTCCCAAGTAACAAGCCAGAGGATGACAGAAAACAACCTCAAGTTGTGCCAGGGGAGGTTTAGACTAGATATAAGGAAAAATTTCTTCACTGAAAGTGTTGTCAAGCACTGGAACAGGCTGGGGAGGGGAGAGGTTCAGTCACCATCCCTGGAGGCATTTAAAAGTTGTGTAGATGTAGTGCTTAAGGACATGGTTTAGTGGTGGACTTGACCATATTAGCTTTACAGTTGGACTTGATGATCTTAAAGGTCTTTTCCAACCTAAATGATTCTATGATTTTTTGACTGTCCTTTTTTCTGGTTACAAAGGTGGCATTAATTTTCCTCTTTCAAGACAATGTTAGCCAAAATGAGCTGCTGAAGATGCTGCTGTTGATCTCTCATGACTACGAATATGTTTTCTTGGTGACAAAATAAGACAAATACCCAGAGAGCAAGGACGAAAGAACAGCAAAGATAAATGTGCTCTTCTGTTTCTGCAGACCGTTGCATAAAGTGTCTATGTAAGCGAGAAAGGGGTTCAGTACTCTTTCTTACCAGCTGCCTAGAGCCGGGTAAACATACATCGCTGTCAGGCTATTCAAGACATAGCTGCCTTCCTGTTCACAGGCTGCGAGCAGCACAGCCAAAGACACATTCTTTTTTGCTCAAACTATGTTCTTTTCTTTAGTAAAAGGCAAAGAAGGAAGAAAGGAAACAGACTCAAGAACAGAAAGACCACACACTCAGAGGTGCTTAGCAGTGGGACGTTAAGTAATCCTCCAGGTGAAAAATACTTTTTTTTTTTTGTGGCACACTTAGGTCAGAAAAATAAAGGCTGAGTGATACTCCAGTGGATGCTGTGGTTTCAAAAGCTTGCAAGGAGGGCAGAAAGGGTGGAGAAGGTTATTTATTTCTACCCATTTGTACTGATGGTTTCAGCATCAAATTAAAAAAATCTCAGAAGAGGCGTTTTTTCCATCCTCTACTCAGCTCACATTTCTTTATAATGTTTCCGTTTAGTTCAGAGATTGCCATTGATTCATGAGCAGGACCTAATCTGAGTCATAAAATGGTACCAGCAGATTTAATGCTTGATTATGTCTATCCTTCCATCTTTCATTTTAAGCTAACTTCATAAATAATTTTAATTGTACTTTTTCTAATCTTGGTCAACATAAAGTGTTAAGTCAATGTTCCACATCTAACCTTGACAATAGACACATTTTCTTTTAAAACTTTTACAGGAAGCCTTTACTTTTTAATTTCTTTCTTTGCACTCTCATTATGCTAAAAAATAAAGCCTGAGGCAAAGCATTTAATCTGCATAACTACAGTTATTGACTCAGCATCCAAAAATAATTCATCATCAGATTTATATCTTTTCCTCCATTAATTTAACTAGTCTTCCACAACCATAGTCTCTAGAGACAATCCTACATGACGAAATATATTCTCTATTAATTCCATACAGGAAAAAAATCAATGTGGCATTCCAGAACTTAAATGTTAAAGCTCATCTTACTCAAATTTACACAAAATTCTATTCCTTTATATGCCATGATAGCATTTTATGTTGCAGTCTCCAGTGACATGAAGAGAACAGAAGCTGAATAGTACCTGAACCAGGCAGAGATTAAATTCTCTCTCGGCACCCACAGCGCTTCTGTTCTTAACAATCCTCTGTCATTCTTTCTGACTTACTGGGAGATGTCTGGGAGATTCTGGTCTACAGCTGGAGTACCTCACCTCATGCATCATGATAAAGACAGCACAAAGCTCAGAAATGCACATTTCATCCACCATACCAATAACTGGACATGTCAATGAAGAAATAAAGATAAATGACCTTTGATAATATTGGAAGGGTCTCCAGGACTCAACAGCATCACTAACTATCATGGCATTATGACATGTACTGAAAAACATTATATCCTCTTGATTACATTTCCAATTATAAGTTTAGCCAAATAATTTATGGAAACCATGTTTGAAAATAATGCAACTGAAGGGTTTTTTAGTAGTGCTGCTATTACATTAGATATAAAGGAGACTGCATGGATTTAAAACTCTAACCAAGGAAAATAATTTTCCTTTATTTCAATTAAGGAACCAGTTCTCTACAACCATATTTCAGACATATCAAGCTGTTCAGAGATTTTCCACTTCTCATGTCAGCTTTCTGAAGCAGTAAGGCAGGCTCCCCTGCAGACCAACACTCAGATTTTGCTGCCATAACTTCCAGTAGGTTCAAAAGCATGAACAGGGTGGGATTGCAAGTGCCTACACTTAGATTAGCTTAAAGCCGTCACAAAACTGCAGCCTGAGCAACCTAGTGATGGCAGTACTCAAGTACTTTGCTAAATATTCAGTCTCATTAGACTTGTTTTCTTCAGGCCTATCTTTCTTCCTGCACTTTTTGCTTCTTTCCCAGAAGCCCTTAAGTAGGATGTCAAAACAAACAGTACTCAAGTGGGAGACAAACATTTGATTGCGTGATGTTAATGTGCGTTTCAGATGAGGCTAAACTATCCCACAATGCCCCAGAATGCATCTCAGTTCACCTAGGGAAAAGCTTACATGAAAATGAAATAGCAACCTAAATCTACAGAGAGCTGCTAAATCACTTCCATATTGCAGCAGATATCACTGTCTTTAGAAAAGCTCCACAAAAGGCTTCAGAGAAGTATCAGAAAAGTAAGCCGAAACATAAACATTAGATTATTTGTGCAGAAGGCCAAGGTCATGCTAAAGTGTTTTCCTATTTTTCTGTTTTTCATGTTCTGTGAAAAATCAATATTCCTCTCAGACATGGTATATTGTACATGGAGTTGCATAACAGTAGCTTTGCACTGCATGTCCCTGACACGCTTTGAAGCTGCTGGAAGCTTAGATAGAATTCAAAATAATGACAGATTCTGCTAAAAAGACTGAATTAGAAACTTCAAAACATATCTACTTTCTTCAGTTGAAAGCAGTGGACTTATTCCCTTCAATTTTTTTCAGGGCTAGGGTCAGCTCTTTAAGGGGACAACAAATTGTACCAATCAAGGCATCACGTTCTGACCAAGCAATAGCAAGTGAGCAGATTGTTGCCGTGGAGTTGGAGAACATCTGAGAGATCCGACCGACCTCATGAAGACTGAGTGACTCACATCATCAGAAAAAAGAGTGGTTCTTACCAAGACCAGTCTTGTCATATGCATAAGAGCAAACCAACATGACAAAAAAGAAAAAAACTGTTTGCATATGCAAATTGCCAGCAGTCTGTACTGCCCTTGAACATACAGAATTCGTGACCAAGTTAACATTCCTTTTGTGCATTTAACAGCTGCAATGTAATCACCACGTCCCACTGAAACCAATAGAAAAGGGATGTATTTTTCACATTATACGTCTAACCAATCTGGCAAATATTACCTTTCCTTCCTAATAATTTATTCTGTCTTCCTTCATCACCATGTAGTACATGACCTGAACAAGGACTTCGAGGGAAAGCATTTTCTCACCCAAAGAAAACTTACCAGATTTTGAAACTTTTCTTCCTTCCATATAAGGACAGAAGAAGAGACATGACAGTTTTCAGAAACTGAAAATACCCCCCAAAACTAGACCAAATTTTGCCTAATTTCATACTTTATTTTCCCTTTCACTAGAAATGAAGCTATTTCTACAAATAACAAAAAATTTAAACCAAAAAGTAATTCCAAAGTATAAGAAAATCTTTGGTTGTTTAGTGTGTCAAAATCAAGCTTTGGATCATTTCCACATCAGCTTATTGAAAGAACTGGCATGTGAAATTGAAAGCAAGGTGCCTCAAGATGGGCTGTAATTTTGTCACAAAATGGGACTTTTCACCTGAAAGCCACAGTAAAGTGAATATATCTTGACAGACAGGTCAGTCAGAAAAGGACTATGAGTGTTGATGTGATGCCACTGTGAGAAAGGCTGATGCAAACCTACCAGACTGTTCTGCAGCCCAACATGTATGACGATGCACAGAGATGCTCTCTAGTTTCCTGCATACCAGGAATCTACCAACTGGTTGCCTGTGCTGGAAAAGGACTCAGTGGCATAAGTAGGTCCAATTCCAGAGTGACATAGAATTTATCAAATTAATTTTCAAATAGAATATGTGTTGACCTCGGCTCTTTCCTGGAGAAGGTTAAATTTCAACAAAGTCAGTATTTTCTGATATACAAATAACCTCAAATCCCTGCTCAACTCTTATGTAAACCTCCCCGGTACTACTGTCCTTTGAAAGTATATTCATTTGCTTTAGCTAGGCATCGTGCCATGTCTTCATCAACTCAGTCTCAGTCGATTCATCTTTCTTATTAAACGGGACAGCAAGCCTGAAGAACAAGAAAGAGATCTGAAAGAGGATAGTACCTTATTAATTAAAAAGGGACGTCAACAGATCAGAAGAATTTTATTGCAATCCCTGCAGCAGTGAAATACAAATGACTAAAGCATGTGTTACCATGAAATTTTAGCTCTGATTTTCTGTTCTAGCAATCAACCTATGATTTAACCTTCTAGTGAGAGATCTTGGCAGTTGTGTACTACCCTGACTTGTGTAATACCCTGAGAACACAGGAGGTAAGCATCCTCTAATGGCTTGGTACACAATTACACCTACTGCAAGCACAGCTGACAGCACTGAGACTGAATTTGCTGTGGAAACCCATTCCCCATTATCAATTATTCAGAATTTTGGCCACCATTTGGAGATGAAGTTTTACACTTTATGTCTTCCTGCCTGGCCATCCAAGACTGACAGACTGTGGGTAATTTCAACCAAAATGATTCTTTTATCATTGCTGAAATCACAGTGAAGAGAAAACACATTACACTGGTTTGATTTTGAAGAGTCCTGGTTTTAATTTCTCTGAACACTAACTTTCCCCCCCACCCTCTGCAGACACCATTCACATTTTGGAACAGAATAAACACTTGTCAATGTCTTTTGCCATTCCTGTGAAAAAATTGTCCAAATTTGATCAAGCTCTAAAGCTGAAAAAATGCAATTTACATGCCATATATGCTCTAGAAACTCCATATTCCAATACTCTAACCTCCAAAGATTTCACCCAGAGCATAAACGTTCTGGTCCAGTCTCAGGTTCTGTTCAGCACATTGGGGCATGCTGACATCTAATGTACTAACAACCTTGTGGAGTTTACTTTTAAAAACAAGTTATTAATATAAATGTGCACTGTCTTTCATGACAGGTTTTTTATGGACTACAAATTGGGAGGAATTAATTTACTAAGGGTAGGGGTTTATAAAACACAAGTATTCCTGATGATACTATATTTTTGGCAGTTTTGGAAATCAGCAAAAAAAGACTATGAAGAAAAAACAGATAAGGGTTGGCTGAAACAATCCATTGCAATAACAAATGAAACTGGACATGTACTACATAAGGAGCTCATGAGAATCGGAGACAGGTCCTGTGACCCATAGTCATTAGGCTAATACCTTTATGTAGCAAAATTAAGGCACTTTATTGGGAAACGTTAAGACAAACACTGAAATAAAATAGCAGAACCAACAGTGGAGAAGAAAAAAGATCAGGGTCCAGTTTGAAGGGAACAAAATTAAGCGCATGAATGCAATGGAGAAGATATCTCGCCAAATGCCTAAAAGGTGTCCAAGATTTCCGCATCTCTGTTCATTATCTGAAAGAAATCATCTGTGAAACGGCCACGGCAGGGAAAAGTTTGCTGGCTGGCTGACTTCTACAGAAAATTTACTAAAAGCTCAAGAAGAACCAAACCATCTGCTTGCCCAAATAAGGGGCTTCTTAACAAGCTACTGAAATGGAATTGGAAACAGAACACTCAAGAAGGGAGAAAAGACGACAGGCAACAAGAATACAAAAGTACTGCTTTGACAGGGCTGAAAAGTAGTCCAAAGCCCAACTAGAAGAAAAACTAGCAAAGGACATCCAGAGCAATAAGAAAGGATTGAACAGATGTGATAGTTTCAAAAGAACTTCTGGGAGAAGTTGGATCTGCTCTGAATGGGGAGACAGCACAGTGGTGGATGACACAGGAAAGGCTGAAGTGCTGCCTGTCTGTCTTGCCTCAGTATTCACGGGCAACACCTGTTCCTGTAGTCATACATACACCAGCACAGCCTAGAAGGAAGGAGACAGACATCAGTGGATTAGAGGTTAGAGGTTCTGTCATGCTGAGCTGCACTGACTAATTGCAGTATGGATTGCTGAGTCCGGTTACCCCAAATCAGTGGCTTTTTTTTTGTCTGTGGTTCTTCTGTAGGTAATTTTACCTGCAACAACAGGAAGAGTAGAAAGGGAAAAAGATAAAGCAAGCCACAAGCATTAGGTATACTGACCTGTTCAAGTCTTATTCCTCTATGTGGCATAATACATATAGGGATAGCGATTTGTGTGCCCATGGGGCATTTGTGTGCCCGGCCTGAGGGGCTGGCATAGCATGGCTGCAGTGCGGCGTGCATGAAGAAATACTCGTCTCTTCCTTTTTCCCAGTCCCTCCTGCTCACAACTCCCTCCTTTCCAAAATTAACTTTCGAATTGAAAGTTTAAAAGGTGTCAGGGCTAACAGGGGTTACTCATGCAAATCAAAGGCCAAAGAAACGCCTAGCAATCTGCCCAGAGTTGTAATGTCTGCATTAATAAAAAAGCCAGTCAAAACCCAATGATTAAGTCATTAGCTATGAAAGCTCTTGATGTTCTGTTGACTTCTTTTCTGTGCTTGGAGAGCAACGTCCTACTCTGAATCATAAGGATGTTAAAAAAAAATCCATTCTAAAATCCACAGTTTTAATTTGCCATCTGCAATGACTAAGCTAACAGTATATTTCTTAAAGATACAACACAGCAGTCCTGCTCTTTCACCTTAAAAAACCCACTGCTGAAACATCACGTGTAACCATTCAAACTCCAGATGTTATTGGACCCTAGAATTAGTTTATAGAAAGTCGGTAGGAAAAGCGTATCAGAGATGCTTTCTCTAGAGGAGATAGGGAGGGAAAGCTTCTTTCCTGAGTGTTGTGGTTTAGCCCCAGCCAGCAACTAAGACCCACACAGCCGCTTGCTCACTCCCCCACGGTGGGATGGGGGAGAGAATAGGAAGAGTAAAAGTGAGCGGAAGAGTAAAAGTGAAGAAATTCACAGGTTCAGATAAAGACGGTTTAATAAGTAAAGCAAAAGCGCAAAAGCTGCGCACACAAGCAAAACAAAACAAAGAATCCATTCACCACTCCCCATGGGCAGGCAGGGGTTCAGCCATCTCCAGGGAAGCCGAGCTCCATCACGCGTAATGGTCATTCTAAATAGCTAGCTTGAAGAAAGTGCCAGATTTGTATAGGGTTACACTTCACATTGTTGTTCGTTGAAAGTCTGGAGATAACTCTCATAAGATGTAGAGATACATGGTTATAAGACATCACTTAAAAGAGGCTTCAGAAAACAAGGCATATGGCAAGTTAATCAAAAAAGACTTTATACCAGGCAAGAGATTTCAGAGAGAGAGAAATTTGCTAAGAGAACTTTATTCCCACTGTTCACACCAGCTGGCACACAGCTGAGAAGATGCTGCTACTTAACACGATAGACTGCTCATCCTTCAGAATCTTGTCCAGACAACATCCAGCCCTGAAAGCGATGCGCTTCGCTGCAGACGGTAGTAAAAGGTAGATATATCCCAGTAATTATAACTTGTGTAGCAGAAGCAGTCTAACCAGGGTCGCAGAGACCTCACCATGAGGTGCTCCGCAGGATGAATAATACTGCTTTCCTAACTGAACTTACCACCTGCCTGTGGAAATAGGACTGTAACCACAACAAGTGGGAGGGTGGTTCATTTGGTAAGTGCAAGTGAAATATTCCATAATCATGGTAAGAAAGCAGAAGACAAAGATGTTTCAGCAGAAGAATTTCCAGCTCCACATGATCAAGAACCATACATGAACTCCTTGCTGAGGACTTTCTATCTCACATCTAGTCGCTCAGGGTCAAGTGCATTACCTTCAAGGTCATGGGAATTTTACAAACAATGGTCTTGCAGAGATTTTTCAGCCACTGTCATTTACACCAAGTGATTACCTTCTTAGATGATGCTGTTTCCAAACCAATCTATTGAAAATTAAAGATATGAACAATAAAGAAAATATTCTGAAAGAGATCTTTTTTGAAAGCATTTCACACTCTGCCATGAAGACTTCAGATGAATTTTAAATAATGAGCCAATAAAAATACAAATTGATATTCATGTTACCCTCAAGGGTACAGAAATAACATTAGTGCTGAGAATGTTTTATTGTTGTATTTTGTTTATAAACTGGAAGGTGTCTGTATCTACACTGTAAGCAAAGGTGAGTGTACAAACAGTCAACTGTAAGGAGAGCCTTAGGAACACTTCTTACTAACAAGTTGTACTTGTAATAATAGAATCTACTTGCATTGAATCCTTCTCCCTGCTATTCGGCTTCCCACTTTATAACATACAACAGAGGTATGGCAAAAGAATTATATTCTAATTAACTTGGCCAGGTGTGCTCAGGTACTGAAGTGAAATTCTTGTGTGAATTTATTCTGTTCAGCAAAGGAAGACTCATTGAAATGGATTTTGGACAGCACCTCAACTTAAGGCTCAATTTTTCCTCTCCTCAGCAGCAACCTCATCTTGCTGGACGATAACAAAAGCAACAGACTTTAAAACGATGGTGTGTAGTTGTGTCTGTGGTGGAGAAAGCTACCCCTAACTTTGGGCACACAATAATAATTCCTCCCAGACTGCACTCAAAGGGAGAGTCCAGACAGTCCACATGTGGAAAATCTCTGTCCCTAAGGTGGAAGATGACTCCAAATTCCAGTGAAAAAGGGCACCAAAAGCTGAGCCTGGAGAATCATTTGCAGGGAACAGGCAACGTAGCCACAGAGCATCTGAGGGAGGTTAGAGACATTTCTGTCAGAGACATGCAAGACTGTTGCTAAACTGTTATGTAGCCAACACCTTTCCCAAACCTGGCTGCACTGAACTTGAGTCAGGCAAGTTGGAGAACAGTCAAAATTCATTGCAAGAATTCACAAGAGCAAAAATCCAAAACCTAGAGTCAATTTACTAAGTTTCTAGGCTAATTTATGATTTTTTTTCCTTAGAGCTGAGCTACCCTAAACAGAAACTAAATCAAGTCTTAGAGTTACTCATTATCTAGTGATAGATTATGAGCAGGGTTTATAAAAACCCAGTTGTTACATATAATTGGCCAAATCAGTAAATATCTCTGAATGAGATTTTGAATATATAGTTTCTGAGACTGAGAAGTCCAGTGATAACATTTTTATGGACTTTTTACTTGAGGGCAGTCAGAACATTTAATTTTTTTTTCCTTAAAGCTGCAGTTCTTGGAACCAACTGACTACAAAATAATTTCACCCTCTGTTGAAAAATTTCTACATTCCAGGGTTGTGAAGGATAAATATTTTTTAAAAATCAAAAAGATACAGGAAATAACCCAAAAGATAAATACGAAATAATATATATATACTAAAAAACAACAACAAAAAAACTTTGTGATTTCTAAGTTCAACTCACAATTACTGAATACTTAGGTTTGGTAACACTACTTTCAAAACTTTGTTAATCAATTAAATGAACTAGTCAACTTTTTTACAGCCCTGTTCTGAGGTTGGGCTTTTTTGAAAGCAAAAGAAAAAAAATCTGCAGGTTCAGACAGAGAAAGCATTTGCATGTTCCTAAGTGATGTGCCCCAGTTAAACCTAGTAAGAAACAGTCTACTTGCTCTTTGCAACAGCTGAAACTTATTGAATTTAACTTTGAAATACTTTGCTCAAGGAAGCATGTACACATATTTTTTCAACTGTTGTTGATATTTTGATCTATGAATTTAATATTGAACATATTTCAGCTTTTCTATCATAGGTCAGATAGCCAGCTATTTGCATTTAAATGAATAACCAGCATATATTTCTTGTTCTTGCTACTCTATGTGCTTTTCATGTAGCTGTTTGATATGAACACTTCTACTGATCCAGACACGGTTTTTAGTAATCAGGGCAGGAGACAGGTTAATATACTAAAAATTAGACTTAATGCTATTCCCATATATATTACCACACTGATGATATCAAATCCTTATAAGGAGCACCTTTTCCCAGCCCATTTGTCTCCTATTACACAGAAAGGAGGTTTAGAGGACAGGCTGATGTAGCAGCTTGGTATAACATAGAGATACCCAACAAAGACGGAGACTGGAGCATTGCGCTCCCGTGCAGGCAATCCTAAGCCAGCAGCACTCCTGCCTTTGAAACTGGACAGATCACCGTCTTGTGCCTCTGCGTGGCCAGTGCTGCCAGAATGACATACAACTGCTTGGCAGAGATGCAGTGGATTCCCAGTTGAGCATTACATGTCTTCACTGGGTCATTACAGGAGCTCAACGGCAAAGGTTGAGACGTGCCTTGTGGAAGCCGATGCTGAACTGCCCGATTTTTATCCAGCCTGCTGGAAGCACCACACACTGTCCTTCACAAAAATACACACAGTAGTTTGTCAATCCAATGGTTTTAATTCAATTGCAGAAAGGAGATTTATGTCAGGTGTTAGCAGGGAAAAAAAAAAAACCCTCCCTTGCTTTTACTTATGGGTAAGTTCTGTAATAAATCACTGAGAAAAGCTGGGGACTCGCCACAGTTAGAGCTCCATAGAACCAGGGCAGAGAAATGGCTATCTGAAATGGGGGTGATGGTGAGGGAAGTTCACAAGGAGTTTGATGCTGAGCTGGATGAACTCAAGCCTAGAGGACTTCCCAGGGGCCTGTCCAGTCTTATTTTCTAATCTTTAAGAAACCTGTTTGAAAACTCATTAATCTTTACTGGTTGCTTATTACAAATACATGGTGAGTCACTCACATACTTCTATGAATGGGAACATGCACCACCAGAGGACGTGACAACATCTGGAGGAGCTCTGTGATACTATAGCCACTCCCTCTCCCTAAGATATGACCACCATTGTGGCTCCCCAGTTGGCAAGGAGCTGCTCTTTGACTTCCCTCTGCTCTTGCTGAGGCTCATACCAGCAAACAAACAGCCAGCAATTTGGTAAGTCCTGCCCAGGGTCTGATTGTGCTTGACCCACTGGTATGACCATCGGGAAGAGGAAAAAAAAGAGATACATAAACACAGCAGCGAGAAAAAAAAAAAAATCAGAGTGTGAGTTCTCAGAGATATATTCACGTTTCCAGCTGAGGGAAACTCAGTGGGAAATCTCTTGGCTGACACTCTGAAATCTGCAAGTTTACTTTCAAACAGCAAAGTTGTCCAAGTCTTTATGCTATCCACATTTTAAAAATCACCACCTGAAGGATTTATGGCAGGCTGCATGGGCAATTACATTGCTCTATTTGTTACTGTGGAAACACATTTTGTGACTGGTGAAAGCTATGAGAAAGATATTGAATGAACTTCTGAGAAACAATATTTTAAAATTAAAGCCAAACACTGGTATTAGCCCCACCAGGAAGATTTAGCCTCAAGGCAGTCATGAAACACCAGGGAGTCAGCACGAAAGTGCCACCAAGTCTTGCTGGGATTGATTTTGTAGGACTAGCTCTGTGTCATAGGATGGGAAGTAAAAGTAGAGTCAACTAATCAAACTAGTGTTCTCACAGCTGGAGAGCTTTGCCCAGAAATGGGTGTAACAAAGAGTCAGAACACAACAGTAATAACTCCTGCTCTGTTTGACTGTGAATATTTTCCAAGCAATCCAGCCCTATGACATCAAATTGTCAAGACTTTGGTCCTTTAATTTTCTCTTTAAGCTTTCCATTGGCCCTTAGTCATGCAGAACTACTGAACTTGCCAGGTGTTTGCTAGAATTTACAGGGGGTATATTCTAGCATATATATTCTATACCCCGTGCAGAATAGGGTCTCTTCACATACCTAGAACCAAGGAAAAAGGCATGCACTGTTAAACCCAGCCAAAAAAAGATTTCCTATCAGTGCCACTCCTAGCATCCGATATGTGTGACTCCAGAGCACAGTTGTCCTGGAAGTCTCATTTCCACATCACCCTTAGTCTGTCCATCCCTGAAATCCCACTGGAAATTCTATTCCAGGGAGTAGGCTGAGAAAATCAGAGTGACAACAATTTGGCACGCGCCAACAGAGGACAGCTTCCAACCTTCCACAGAAAAAACGGAAGGAATGCAAGAAATCTGGTTAATGGCTCCCTCAAATTATGTGGGTTTCTTTGGTGCTTTTATTATGGGTGGTTTGGAAACAGAAATTCCCCAAATTAGTCAAGAAAACCAAATCCATTAAAATCATAGGAGGTAGCAAGACAAGCAAGGAAAACAGAACCCCTCTGTTACATAGGAAATGCCATCCTTCATTTTTAGAGTGATGTCACAGCAAATAAAAAAAATAAATAAAAAAAGAATTGAAAGAATATGTTTGTTAAATAAGAAATATCTTTGTGTGGGAGTCTTCTGGACCCTGGGCGAACACTGATTTCCTTCCCACTGACCAGGCACTGTATTTTATGTAAATAAAAATATTATACCTTTTGGCCAAATTACCTGTCCTTTCAACCATTTTATAGCAGTGTATTATAACCGTCAGTAAACTTATTCTTGATTTACCCTGGTACCTCTGAGAGGAGGATTACAGCTTGCAGAAAGCCAAGGTACTAGATTCCAGATGTGATCAATGCAAAAGAAACAGTGACAAAAGCAGAGATATGTGCAGAAGTGCCAGGTACTGCAAGTTTATTGCTTACCAAATCAGATATTCACTGTCAAAAGTTCAAAAACTGACAATAAACTTAACCATTGCATCTTTAAACTTATTTATAACTTACAGAGGGAGCTTAGCATCTCAGTTTTGTCTCTCCCATAAAGTCTACAACAGCAGGAGATAATAAAATCTAGATTGAGCTTATATTGCCAAGAGAAAAATCAAGACCTGTATGTGTTGGTGGCTGTCAGGTGAGATATTTTATACCTCATTAGTGTCAGAGCAGTTATTGCTTTTTCTTCCTTTATGAATAGATCATGTGATAGCATACCTCTCACACTCCTAACCAATTTGTCACAGCAAACCTGGCTGTAACAGAAATAAGGTATTTCTTGCCATGACCCTTTTCCTTTCAATACTTGCTTCTGATGAGCCATGCTACCCAAACAAGTCTAGATGCCTATCACTGTTTTGCACATAGCTTTCTCCCTGGTACCTGGTGTTGGAAACAGCTCTGGCATTCCCTTCCCCTTGGACCTCCTCGCTGGTGCAGTGATGTTTCATTCACAGTTGCCCATGCAGCACTGGCAAATGCCCTCCCTCACCTGCATGGCGTGGGAGGGCTCTAGCCAACCTTTCCCAGCAGCCTCATGAAGCTCCTGGGAAGCACTGCAGCTCTGTGTATCATCCCTGGGGAAAGTTATGGTTCTCAGAGCAGACAAAGCACTGCCGAGCAGTATTTGCACTTCGCACATTGAGGATTACTCAGGATAGCAGGTTAATGTCTCCCCAGTAGATAATGCTCTCCTGGTGGAAGCTGGCCACACGTGTTCTTCCCTCAGATCTGAGCCAGAATGGTCTTTACTTAGATTTTGACCAGACGACAGTTGCATTCTT
>NW_010526052.1:0-5471 GCF_000687285.1 Phaethon lepturus | reverse complement strand
GCCCGGGCGACGTTTGTTTTTTTTTTTTTTTTTTTTTTTTTTGTGCTGAGATAGTTCACACCATCTCCAATCTGCAGAGAAGGTGCCCTAGTGTTCTCATACAGTTCAGGGGAGAGATGCAAGGAAAAGTAACGTAGATTAATTTGGCCAACGAAACAAAATAGAGCAGGATTCTACAGCCCAAGAGTTGGAAAGAAAAACACATAGCTATGCCTAGTCCCTGTTCCCAGGGCTGTTGATATGCTTTACAATAAATACTCATTATTTTGAATCTATACTGAACACTCCTGAGGCAAATGGAGACCGCTAGAGTTATATTTGGGAAATTGGCTTATTCCTTTCACTCTGTTACTACTCATGGGAAAATCTAATCAGTTAAAGAACCATAGCTAAATATTGTTTTCTTTTTTTTAAAAAGCACACGTTATTACTCTGAGTTTTGAGTGGAGGGCGTGAAGTTGTGTAAGCTTTAATTAATCCACTGAACCATCAGCTTATTCTCTACTGCAAATACTACCATCTGCTACTAGTTCATGCATTGATAATTGTCTGCTACAAGTTTGCTTCCCCGATATTATCTGATTAGGTAATTAGCCTATGGAACAATATGTGACATAATGCATTATTGTTCTATTAAGCATGATCTGTTTGAAAGCATTAAGGAATGCACTAATACTCTTTCATTTCTGTGACCCATATCTCCACGAACACCCATCCAGAGAATGACAAAACAATTCAGAAAGGAATGAGGGGGGAAACAATCCCCAAAACCACATAAAAATCATGTCAATAAACTCAGGCATGAGTACTGTTTACTTCAGAATAGCTTGTAAACAAGTATAAATATGAGCAAGAAAATCTACAAGCGCTGCTCTCCAGAGAAGGCATGGATCAACATCAACAATGATCTACATATGATAAATGCCCCTTTGGAGAAATACGATGAAAAATAGTTTGTCATCAAAACTCAGGTGTTGAATAAATCAATGGAAGGTGGAATCAGGAAGAAGGAGAACAAGGCAGCATGCCATCTTTATTCACTGGCGTAAAATGTGGCTGTTTCCAACATTATGTCTGAATTAAGCTTGGGAGGCAAGCAAGTGATGAAGATTGCAGAGGAGGAGAACTGAAGTGAAGCCAACATTTCAGCACTGTCAGATCCTGTAGCTAAAGTGCAAAGTCTCTCAACATTTGGCTGAGTGGTTTTTATTTTCCCCAGCTCTTAGCCTCAGGTTATTATAAAAGGCACTCTGATTTTATTTTGCATGAGATTCCTAGCACAATCTGGGCCAGAGGAAAGGTTAGCAATGTCAGCCCTAAGTGCATGGAAACCACAAGAAGCACATAAAAAATCCAAGCTTAGGAGCCTGGAGTGATGAACATCATCACTGCTATTTCAAATTATCGAGGTCAGGATTCATTTGACCAAATTACATGCCAACACAGTAAGTGTCTACATTTGATCTGATTCTCTCCACTCCTTTTGTAGTCAGGAGAATCCTGCCCCTCATATTGGCAACACAAATGTTTTCCATCACATTTATCTAGAACCATTTGCAAAAATCACTGTCAATTCAGCGGCACAGACTGAAGACTATGCACCTGCAAGTTAAGTTCCAGTTCTGGATCAGGCTTTCCTAATTTCAGTCATTCTTTACTTCCAACAGGCTCTGTTTCACTTTCACAGCTAAAGACATTTTTAATCCAGAAGCCCTACTGTTGGGAAGCTCCTCAGCCCACAGCCGCCTTAAGGAGGAGCCGGGCACTGAGCACCCTTCGGTGCTTCTTTCTGCATTTACTTTCTTTGGTAATTGAAGAGAGGAGGCAGGTGAGCTCAGCCTAAATATCCTTCTCTCCTTACTTGCTAAATATTTGTTCAGCAGTTCTCAGTCCTGCGTATAACTTCCTAAGTGATGCTGCATTTGTTATTTGAAAACTTTCCTTTCTGTCTTCAAACCCAAATTCCCCTTAGACATCACTTTGCTTTTATTTGTTCCACCACAAGAAACAGATGAGTTACTCAATGTTTGTCAGGCTTGTTTATTCCTTTAACCATAGAGACATACCACATTTGCCAGTGTCCAGGACATGTCTCTGGGAGTTAGCAGTAGCTAAAAATACTCTGATGTTGTTTGAAATAATTGCAACTTCAGTTTTCAACGACTATGATCTAATAATGAAATTAAATCTATAGGGTAACCCATTAAACCAGTGCTAGTATGTGTACACCGTCCTTTTCTTTGACTCTGTTTTCGCTACTTCTGTTCTCACTCACTATTCCTCCTATCATTTTTCTTGTTCTGATATAAAATTTGGAACTCATCTATGTTTCTTTCTCTCTTCTGTTAAATGCATTTCCTTGCTCCATTCACAAGCTCTGGCCTTTCTAAACAGGCACATTCAGTATCTTTGTCTAATTGTAACAGTCTCAGACCTCCTTCACTGTCTAAATCTCTCTAAAATAAATCACGATGTCCAAACAGTGAAGCATCAAGTTCATTAAATTACAGCCCTTGACCTATTGGGCTGAATTTCCTCCTTTCTCCGCATCAAGAATGTAGGAACAATCCTATAGGATCAGGCCAACCCCACCGTGGTCCTACCTCCAATACTGGGCAACAGCAAATGCCTATGGAAGAGTACACAAACGAGGCAAGTGTGGAACTGTACTTCCATTGAATACGCTCCCCAGCATTTTGAGCCCAGGCTTTCCTCCACCAGAGAGTTTTCCCAGAATTTTTGCCATGTCATGTCTAAAACTTAGAACCATCAGGAGTACTTTTTTTTTCCCCCCCCCGGGAAGTCTCAAGTCCTTGATCCATTCTGCTACTCCCAACCAGGATTTCTCCAGAAAGAGAATTCCAAGATGTGGGAAAAAATACAGCTTCTGAAATTAGCTATGGGTCTCCTAAGGTCTCACCTCTTAATTTCAGGCTTTTATTCCAACTTGGGGTTTACTGCGAAGCCTTTTCATTTCCATTTTGCTCCTGTTTTTACATTAATAACTGTGTCAGCACGAACGGTCTTCCTGATATCACACAGCAGGATAGCATACATATTGAAAATCTACCTTATTTTTACAGTCATTAATGATAGCTGCTATTTAGTATCAACCACATCTTCTAACAAATCAAGGCGTCTCCCCCCCGTTGTGATAAAATTGCTTGACACTTAGATGAAAATATCTCCTTCATCTCCTTCTCCTCCCAGAACTCTGGGGAGTTCTCACACCATCTCACTTCAGCAATGTAATTTAAGTAAGGATTTAGGGTGAAGCCTCCAGATAATCTATGAAGGGTTACAGACACCTAACTTAGCTGTTTGAACAACCTCTCTTGGCTCTTTCAAGAAAAAAGTGAGATCTCATACTTGGGGATCAAGTTAAAGACCCTAGAAAGAAAATACGAGTGCCCCACGTGTCAAATTCTAACATTATAAAATGCAAGACGCTTGATGCAGGATGGCAGATTTCAGTCATCAGCAACTGTACTTGTTAATCTGAAATTAAAAAATTAATATTTCATCTACTTTCTATCCCTGCAATATGATTTCAGTATTAGAATAGTCTTCAAACAGCGTCTAGTTTTTTTAAATTCCAGAATAGATTTTTTCCAAAGTAAAACGTTACAACGTACCTTTTTATGAACACGTCTACCAATAACCATAAAAAAACCAAGGTGGGGGTTTTTTTTGAAACATCTTTGTCCAATGAAAAAAGAAGTTTTTTTGATAAAAAGTTTGCAACCAGCTCTGATAAAATTAGAGTTCTTATATGCAAGTTATACTCCTTTCTTTCTCTCTTGCTTTAATTTTATACTTGAGCCAGCACAGAAATGTGGTGAGTTTTAAACAAAAAAACCCCATTGCTTTTTGCTGATCCTTTGTAGGATTTGCAATTACTCACCAAGTTTGATATTTCTACAAGTATCAAAATTTTTCTAAAGTTTTGGAGGAGGGAATAAATCTACCTTTTGCCCCCTCATTATAATTTGTCAATTTTTATTTAAACTTTGAATATTTTTTTATTTGTCTTCCAACAGCAATCACTAAACTAAAAAAAAAAATTTCAATAACAATTCCATGCCTATTTTTATGTCTAGTGTTTCCTCCTATGTCAGTTGGACCCTCCAAATCACTTTTACGGATCATGGTCTCTCGCCTTTGACTACACATAGGAAGTCACGCAGAATTTAGGCTACCTGAATATAGTCCATATGGAGATAGTAGATATATTATTATTATCTTTGTTACCACCTGGGACCAGGGTCCTACTTACGCTAGGCATTGGATAAAAAGCAATGCCCCAAAGCTTGTAATTTAAAGAATAATAAAGTTCCTATGTAAATAAGGTTTGAAATCAATATGGTGATATCATTACTAGTATTTTAGTCTGAGACTACAAGCATTTTTCAGTGAGAAAGGTCACAAAGAAAGGCAAGATGATTCTACAGAGTAGCTCTTTCTACCTACTTTCTGGTAATTAAGATATTGAGTTGGGGGGAGGGAAAAACATAACACTTGGGAGAATTTAATTATTTTTCAGCCTGCATGCACAAGGTTAAATGTAGCCTCAGGCAACTTTCACTGATGTGTCTCACATCTTCATGATGTCAGAGCTTTTAGTGACAGCAGTGGGCTTGTATTTTGCAAGGAATAAACCATTCTCTGGTGTATTAATTAAGCCCAAGCACATCCTGCAGAGAAGCAATACAAAGCCAGAAGAAGTTTGCACAGTAAGCTTACTACCTATAAAATATGTAGCTTGACAACTGCTGAGCATGAAATATCTCATTAATCCACAGGATGTGGACAGCATGGATAAGAGCTGTGTGTTTCCTCACCGTAACCATCTTCAGTGGGCATGGTCCTGGTGGTAAGTCAACACTGGCCTCTTCCCCACGAAGACAGCCAACAGATGACCTGCTTATTTCCAATCATAGCATTGTTTTCTATTAATTTTCATATGAATCCAAATAGGAGTTTAGGATGTTGGTAAACATTCCAGTGGAGCTGTTTACAGAAATAAGGACTCAGCTACACTTTTTTTCAGTTGTTGCTATTATTTTACCATGTTTGCTAACCACATAAAGAAATGTTATTTTCTTTGCACAGTCCCCCCGCAACCAACCAACACCACCCACAATCCCCCCAAACCCCAAACCCACCCAGCTACCCCAGCTGCTGCATGACCTCAGTCCACGTTCACAGGCTCTCATAGATCCTTCCTTATGCTCTCCTGGAGGGCATAACATAGGGTGTCACAGAGGATTCAGTCCACCCAGGTAAACTGTATAAAGGAAAACAAACCCTTTCTAGTTGCAAAAAACCAGCAACAACAACAGAATTTGTGCCAGGTTTCCCATTGACACTCTCCACAAGCTGGTAATTCTAAAAATCAAAATACCACAGTAAATAGGTTTAGAAATGGTGTGTTCAAAAAGACAATATTTCAAAATTAAATTTGTTAAAAA
>NW_010526051.1:1264-1641 GCF_000687285.1 Phaethon lepturus | reverse complement strand
TCTCCTTTTGGGGTGGGAAGCAAAATGCTGGTTGGGTTCCACTCATGTGCAGCCCGATGACAGGCTGTAAATACAGCCATGGGCGCGCTCGCGTTTATCTGCAAAGCGAATGTGTCCTGGTTTGGAGATCCAGCTCTTACTCCCTGCCTTTGCAAATTCCCTTTGGGATCTGAATGCAACCAGGCTGCTCCAAGCACCGCATCGCCCTCGCAGCTGCGGCGCGGAGCCGAGGGCAAAATTAATCTCCGCTGACGGCGGAGTTAACGCCTTCGCCAGCGAGCGGCAAGGCAGAGCCGGAGCAGGCTGGGCCCCCGCGGCGATGGGCAGCAGCGCTTCCCCCCCCGCCTCCGCATTTCTGCCCGCGGGGGCGGCCGGGG
>NW_010526051.1:309-1176 GCF_000687285.1 Phaethon lepturus | reverse complement strand
GCGCTTAGCTGCTTAAACTGGAGCTTAGCGGCTCAGCAAAGCTGTCCCCAATTATCTGCTGGAGGCCGGGCAGTGGAGAAGAGGGGGCCAATGTCTCTGACAGTGGGTTTTGGAGCAGAAATACCCCGTGTCACTATTCTAGCTCCCATCACCTGCTAAAAACTTGCCCGCTTGGCTGACTGCCCTCCCATCCTGGCCACGAAGGTGCACCAGGTGCCACGGCCCCAGGATGGGTGGCAATGCCACCCTCAGCCTCCCGCATCCTGCCCACACCCTGGGGGGTGGGCAGTCCCTGTGCCACCCTGCCTCCATTCCTCTTTTTCCCCCATCCAGAAGCTCTGGGCAGTGGTGGATGGGGAAAAATATTGACCTGGGATTTGGGGATGCTGCGAGTGTCCAGGGCTGCCCCGGCCATGCGGAGGGGCTCGGTGACCCCCTGGTCGGCTCCCAGGGTACGCTGCTTCCCCCAGGACCCCACATGTTCCTGCGGCTGGGCTGGGCTGGCCGCGCGCTCTGGCCGCGCGCTCTCGCCCGCCTGCGCTCGCTCCCGGTCGCTCGCTCTCTCCAAGGAACTTTCCTAGAAATCGCTGGATTTATTTTCACCCGTGGCACGGCAACGCCGGGATGGGCAGCAGCAGAGCAGGAGGCCCACATGGTGTCCATGTGCTCCCACTGCCCCGGCAGCGGGGGGCTGGGGGTCCAGCCCCACTGTGCGTTTCCCCCGTTGCAGCGGTGCTGGCCAGACCCTGGCCCCTCTGGGCGTGAAGGAGGGGATGAGGATGGGTTATGAGGAGAGCTGCTGCTGCTCGCGTGGGGGGATGCCCCGCTCAGGGTGCGAGGCTCCCCCAGACCCCTCTCGCTGGCGCT
>NW_010526051.1:0-248 GCF_000687285.1 Phaethon lepturus | reverse complement strand
CAAGACAGGCGCTGGGACGGAGGGCGATGCTCCTCCGGCTCCATGCGGGGATGGGTTTGGGGAACGTGGGAGGCCAGCGGGGCTGGGGCTGGTTTGTGAAGGCTCCATGGGGCAGGGAGGGCCAACACACACAATGGGACCACTGGGGACTGTGGGGTCAGCGAGGGTGCTGTTGGCACTGCCAGGGCCAGTGGGACCACTGGGGACAAGGGGACAGCAGGCAGCAGGCATCAGGGGCTCTCAGGACA
>NW_010526050.1:557-4650 GCF_000687285.1 Phaethon lepturus | reverse complement strand
CCCAGGCAATGTCAGGGAATGTGCCATTGGAAGCGATGAAGTTGCAGAATCAGTGTAAGATTCATTTTCTCTGGCATTTTCCACACAATGTCAATGGGTTCACTCAAGTTACAGACCAAGACCCGACAGCTACTGCAGAACTAATTGGCAAAAATTTTATCCATTTTTCCTGGAGCCTGCAACCTGTGATGCTGCGTGAGCAGAGTTAGGAGCCAGGCGAACCTCTGAGTCATCAGAGGTTTTCTGTCGGCAAGGCTGTGCTTTGGCTGTGACATATATTTGTATGGTAGTGAATAATGTAAAATATAGAGTAGTAAACGTGAAAGGAAATGTCTAGGGAAGGAAAAATTTAAAAGCATTAGTTATTCTGTACCAAGTGTGACATGGGATGCTTCAAGGTCCTGCTTCTGTCTGGCTGAACATTAGTGGTGACCTGCAGTAGAGTTCCCACTGCTGTTGGCAGGGTTTTTGCATGTCGATCAAGGTGGTACATGGTCCTTAGTGGTTGAAAGTTAAAAACCTGGACTTTGAGCAGCTTATGAAACAGTAAGGTAAAATGTAAATGGTGAGATGGGACACAGTGCATGGTGAAGTTTGACATTCTGCATAACTTAAAAATTGTAGTGCTAAGAAAAAATACTAATGCCCAAGACTGTCTCAAACACTGAGACTATCCTGGAGTCTTTGAGGACAACCCCGATTTTTATCACTGACTTCACCAGGATTACATCAGTGGAAAATATAACAAGTTTCGTAAATTTTGCCTCAGCTGACAGTGTATTTGCAGGATCAGACCCTTTTTGTAAATATTCCACAGTGTTAAAAGATTTGTATTGCTGTTTTTTAGAATCAGTATTGAGCATTCTCTTGCTCTTGTGAGGAAAAAAAAAAAAGCCTATACAGTTGGAAACTTAATACTTAAATACAGCCTGAGCTTAAAGCCCTTACTGGACAGATGGCTAATTTTACTAGTCTGACCTTGTCTCTTAGGGATCTAGTCCCATGATCCTTGGTTATCATAATAGCTACCATTAAGTACGTGAAGAAATTAGATAGACAGTAGTTGTGAATGAGATGATTAGTAGCTTGCATTAAAATACTAGACGTGAAGTTGGGGATGGAAATATTTTTTAAAGATTCCTCTACTGTACTGGCATACCTGTTTCCCCTAATCACAGCAGAATGACAGACCTAGTGGAAATGTATTCCTGTACATTGAATGAAAACATTTTAAAACTTGGAAACAAGTTATTTGTAGTACTGTGGTGGAGATAAATTAATATGCTAACATTGTGTTTACCTTACTTTTGTTAGCTGCACATTTTATGTTCATTTTTTTTATAACATGTTATTTCAGGTTCACTGACTGATTCAATCGTTCCTTTTCTATTTTGTTGCTGTATAATAAGTAGCCAGTTTTATATAGGAACAATTTTTTCAAAATCTGTGCAAAGATTTGAAAATTCACTTGTAGCAAGATTTGAAGAGGGAAATCCCCCAGACAGTTTGTGTGCAGCAGTATATAATTTAAATCCCATCTGCATTCTACTGAGGGTTATTGGAATTGCAGGCTTCCAAGAATCCTGCAGCTGGGTCCCTACTGTGAAATGTTGCTGTCAAAAAACTGAGAACAGGTATAGTTCCAGGTGGCTCACATCTCTGCCTTGTTCTGCAGCGTATCACATGCTGGGTGGTTAAGAGCAAAAAGGAACTATCATTTACTCACATCCAAAAGTAGTGGGTGAAGAAGAGATAAGACAGTAAAAAGTTCTTTAAGATTTGTTTTTCCTTTCACTTTGCCCTTTTAATAGCAGTAGAAGTGGGACTCGTAACTGAGGTGAAAGCAAAAGGTTGTACTGAGAGAGAAGTGATAAAACCAGTTCATCTTCAATAATGGGAGCTGACCAGGAGGTCCTGTGGGTCAAAAGAAAAAAGATAGTCAAATGCATCTCCATTTTTCCAAGTTTTTCATTCAGGGCTCAGCTTACAAAGATCAATTTTGTAATCCCAAGAAAGCAGCAGAGTGAGAAATCTGTCTGCAAAGTTAAAAATAAAATATATAGTAAAATAGCTTCAAATGCAACTTGTTAAATTAAACTTCAGGAACAAAAGCTGTTGTGCTCAAATTTGAAACATCCTGATGACTGCTAAACTCATTTGAACATTTTTTTACATTTACATGATACATTCACTGGAGACAAGGAAATGGGATTACAGACACTTTTGGAGGGGCTTAGACAAATCCTTAGACACCACATAGTGAATAGCGTAATTGGGAACAGATTAGGCTGGGATTCTCTAAATCTTGTACCCCCAGAAATTGGCAGTCATGCTGCTGCTTTCAAATTGTTTTCTTGCTTTTGCCTTCTGCAAAAACACAGATTTTTGCTACTTCTGTCTCAAGTTTTGGTCAACTGGTTGAAGGCTGGAGAGCCTAAATCTAGCCCCCAGTGTGTAATACTACTACTAATACAAACATAATAATATTAAATTTTAATAGTTCTATGGTTTTAGAGAATTATAGGGGAAAGAGCCGATCACTTAGCTGATTTTCCATGGATGTTCATGGCATGAACTTGTTGCACTATATTGCATTGTTACTTTTTTAGTATCAGTGTAAAGTTCCAACACCCTGTAAAACATTAAAACTGTAGAGTTGATCTGCATGAAAAAAAAACCAACAGTCATATCTGACGCTTAGGAATCCTTTTTTTATGTATTATGCTTGCCAACTAATATAAACAAAGAATTGGGCTTGAATCGTATCTTTTTCCCAGATGTCCATAATGGTAGACATAACTGACTTCATGTGTAAATGCTGGAGGAATCAGACCCGTTAAAGTCTGAAGACTTTATAAGAGTGTAGCACTCAATATCAGGGCCAGATTTTTGAAAGAGTCCAGCTCCCTGGTCAACATTACAGTAAATTAATTTTTTTCCAAAAAAGTTGGCACTGCTATATTTGAATTCTTTAGAAAATCTGGCTATAATAAGAGCTGTTGGATATGGAACACTTTTGAAAGTCTAGCCCTATTTAGGTATCAGAATAGGCCAAGCTACCTTGAAAATCAGGTCTACAGATATGGAAAATGTAGCAGTCTTTGGCAAAGAAGGTGCTTATTTTAGTTTTTTAAATATTACAATTTTTTTTGAGCAACAATAGAATGAGTTGTAATTCACTGTCATCATAAATCCCGCATGTAAAGTGTGCAAGGATGATGTTGATCTGCTGCTGAATTTGAAGTGTCTGAGAAAAGGAATGAGTCTGAAGCTGAATGATTCCTAACGTGAGGGCTGCAGAGCTGGCAGAGATGGTACATATCTGTGACATAAAAATAATAAAGAAGATGTGAATCATTTATTTGGTGGAAGATTAATATCATTCTTTTATTGTTTCAAGACACAGGCCAAAACACGTGCTATCAGACTACACTGGTCAATGTCTTCAACACCAATAAAATCAACCAAGCACTAATTATATATGTATTTGTTGTTGCTTATCGCATTTGGGTGTAAGTTGTTTCACAATGATGTGTGACATTTTCTTTTTTTTTTTTTTTCCCACTTGCTGTCGTAACTCTAGGGCCCGTACTCTGGTAAATCCTGCTAACACTGATCAATCTCATCACCACCTTGCATAAATATGAGCATTCCCCTAATATCCTCCAGGGCAGCAATGGGAATGCACTAAATTATTTCACTTGAGCATGTTACTTGGTATGTCACTGTTAATCACTCATTTTGAAGTATGTTTTCTGATTTTAGTTAGCCTTATTCACAGCAAAACATGTTCCATCCTGAAATTGCTATCTTCCTCTGTAAAAGGAAACTTTCGGTAAATGTTTTTCTTGGGCACCATTTTGCCAATGCCCTCTCCAAAACTACTATGCAGACTTCCACCAGTGTTCAGAAAGGTAAAATTAGCCAAGAAATGTTTAAAAATTGGTGAAATTATACCTGTACCAGACATTGGTATTCCCAGTGATGTTTTAGACGAGGGGTTGTTTTGGAGTTAAGGCACCTGAGTGAGCCTTGGGAAATCCTTCTGTCCTAAGGCTGTCACAGACTTGCTTGGAGGGTTTGGCAGTCAGCA
>NW_010526050.1:0-244 GCF_000687285.1 Phaethon lepturus | reverse complement strand
CCTCTGACCCTTGTCTGCCCTTCTGCCAGGCCAGCCAGTAAAAAGCCTGCAATTTTGCTTGCCCTCACTCTCTTTTTCTGTTATTATATACCTTATATGCAGTCAACATTAATTGTGAAATTGTCATCCTGTCTGCACCGTCTATTTTCTGCAGTATCTTTCTAATGTCCAATGCCAATTGACCAATGGACAACATATTAAAGTTTCATATTGCTAGCATCTTCCAGGTTCAAATTGGTCCACT
>NW_010526049.1:0-212 GCF_000687285.1 Phaethon lepturus | reverse complement strand
ACGGGGTGGGGGTTAGTGGGGCCTGACACTGTTTCTCCTCCCTTTCTGCAGCTCCTGGGCACTGAAGGAGCTGTGGCTGGGCACACTGCTGGGGTAAGCTGGGGGGATGCTCCAGGCACAGCCGGACGGGGGAACACGGCTCCCCAGATGGGGAGAGGTGCCCCCGTGTCCACGGGCACCTCTCGGGCAGAGCTGCCTGACAAGGGAGAAGA
>NW_010526048.1:1767-1990 GCF_000687285.1 Phaethon lepturus | reverse complement strand
CTGGGGCCGGTTTGTTTTCTGTCTCATCCCTGCGGTTTCCCTCCCAGCCTGCGCTCAGGAAAACGTCTCAGCGACTCTGGAGCAACCACGTGGCCCCGCTGCCATCCCCGCAGGACCGACATGATGTAATCACAGGCCCTGAGCCGTGATGCAGAATCACTCCACTCCGGGCCGCTGCGCTTATTGGCTGCGTGGGCGTGGTCCTCCAGGCGGGGGGCTCGCG
>NW_010526048.1:985-1377 GCF_000687285.1 Phaethon lepturus | reverse complement strand
GGGAGCCCCACCCCACGTGGCATCCATCGGCCTCCGAACCCACCCCGTCCCACGGAGCTGCCGGGGTGCTTAATCCTTCACCCGTTGCGCAGAGGATGCTGCTGCTTTGCTTTGATCCCCAGGAGCAGGGGGAATAAACCGTGTGTGGGTCCCCGGGGTACACGGACCCTCCGGCTCAGGGGGGAGCTCGGGATGAGGGAAGGGGCCCTGCGAAATCTGGCTTTGCCTGCACCTTGTGTGTAAATAAAACTGTGTCCCAGGTCTTGTGTGGGTTATTAAAGGCGCGTGAGCCCCACATTGGCCTGGGGCTGTCCCAAAACCTTGCAGGGCCACAGCACATCCATCCCCCTGGCCCTGGAAACCTGCCCGCTGCTCCTGCGGCAACATCGGCT
>NW_010526048.1:0-975 GCF_000687285.1 Phaethon lepturus | reverse complement strand
CGCCCGCGGCTCCGGTGGCAACATGGGCTGCTGCAAAGGCTTTCCTGAATGCCAGGGGAAAGGTCCGGCCGCCACGGAGCCTGGCTTCTCCCCAGTGACCCGAACAAAGGTGTGTGGGGAGCACAGGGCCCCCCTGCACGCCCCATGGCAAGTTGTGGATCCCTGGAAGGTTTTACTTGCTGTGGGTGAGAGACACCCGGGTGCAGGCGACGCTGTCCCAGCGCGGAGCTGAGCCAAGATTCCCTGGGCTCGTCCCCAGCTCGGGCACAGGTTAATGTCCCCGGCTGGAAGGAGGCTCGAGTGGGGGTGAGGGTGCAGAGGGACCGGCAGGGCTGTGCACCCATGGCTCTGCCACCACCCCGCACATGCAGGAGCTACTCTGCGTGGTCCCTGCTGAGCCCCACGGCTGCACCGGGGTGCCCCGTGCCATGCAGGGGATCCCCGGTATTGCGCAGGGGTGCCCGCTGTGCCACCACGTGGAAACCAGTGAGGCTGGGGGGTTGGTTAATGGTGCAGCCAGGTTTGATTAGTGCACAGGTAGCCTCAGATGGTGCTCGGTGGCGCAAAAGAGGAAAGGGCAAAATTTCAGGGGGCTGATGTTGCAGCGCATTTTCTTTTCCTAAATTATTTCCGGCAGCAAGACAAACCCCGCAGTGCTGCAGGGCACAGCGATGCTGCTGTGGCCTGACCCCAATGGCACCAGCAGTATTCCTGGTTCCCACAGCTCACGGCACTCAGGAGTGTGCGTGAGCCCAGCCGGGGCTCATAGGGCGGCATTGGCCCTTCAGCATCCCCCAACCGGGGGCACGGGAACTTCTCCCACCCTGAGCCCTGCCACGGTCGGGCAGCGGTGCTGGGACGTCCTCCAAACCCAGAGCTGGGAGGGGGAAGGCAAAGGAACCTCGAGAGGTGATGCGGTGGCCCAAGCTCACCCCACAGCACGTGGCTTCCATGAGTTGCTGGGGGCTACTCCAG
>NW_010526047.1:2092-2381 GCF_000687285.1 Phaethon lepturus | reverse complement strand
CTGCTGAGCCCTTTTGGGAAGGGAATGAGGTGTGCCAGGAGAGCTCATGAGATTTGCATTTGCTACCAGCGAGGCCACGGAGCAGATGTAACGCAGAGCGACAGCGTTTGACATCAACGACCCCAAAACCTGCTGAGCCCTTTTGGGAAGGGAATGAGGTGTGCCAGGAGAGCTCATGAGATTTGCATTTGCTACCAGCGAGGCCACGGAGCAGATGTAACGCAGAGCGACAGCGTTTGACATCAACGACCCCAAAACGAAGGTGATCTTCCCAGGACACAGTGCCACT
>NW_010526047.1:1375-1749 GCF_000687285.1 Phaethon lepturus | reverse complement strand
GCGGCTGACACCCGGTTTGGAGGGGACAGAGCTAGCCTCCAAGGTGACCTCAGGCGTTGAGGAGGGGGCGAGCTGCAGCACCCAGGGGAGATTTGGGCCTAATCCTTTTGACATCTTATACCCAGAGAGAGAGAAAAACAGCAGGAGACAAGCCGGGTGCAGAGGGGGGGGTGATGGCTGACAGAACCAGGCAGTCGCCTCCATCACATTTAAGGGAGTTGGTTTTCCTCCTGTCTCCTCGGATCTGTCCTCCCGCTGCGCTTGCACGGAGCCATGCAGCAAGGATGCCCCAGGGAAGAGACGAGGGGAGGGAGACCAGCTCGTCAGGAGACATGCTGGAGAGGAGCCGCAGCCCCAGGCACGCCCGGGCAGAT
>NW_010526047.1:770-1204 GCF_000687285.1 Phaethon lepturus | reverse complement strand
CCCCCGGTAGCCGTCCCAGGGTGGCCCGGCCAATGCTACCCTCAGGCACCTCAAGGTGGGAGCCAGGCCTGTGGAAAGCCAAAAACTGGCATAAAGATGGTGAGATTTAAAAAAAAAAAAAAAGGAAAAAAAGCAAAATTTTGGGACTTTTCTTATTTCACCTCTGGCTCCTGAGTCTCCACACTACGCTCGTTTTACCTTTGCAAGGCTTTTCTCTGTGAGGCGGTGGACTAGAAACTCACTTCTTTCTAATGAAGGCAGAGCCCCACAGGCACTTGTGTGGGTGGGGAACCTGGCAGGGCTTTTGGGGCTCCAGCCCTTTTGATTTCTAAAACCACGGAGCTCCCCTCACGCAGCCGGGGAGGGGTGAGAGGCACGGAAGCAGCAGCCAGGGCAGCGTGGCTTGCGGAGGCATCTGTCCCCTGCAGTAATGC
>NW_010526047.1:0-555 GCF_000687285.1 Phaethon lepturus | reverse complement strand
AGCTCCTCCTCAGGGCTGAAGGACAACTTGGAAACGTGAGCTAAACACCTAAGCGTGAGCTCGATGCTAAAACATCCCCTGCCCCTCCAAAGAGCCCTTTGGTACGAGGCATCTCTGATGCACGTGCCACTTCCCACTGCAGGCTGGTGCGAGCGTCTGGGGCTTCCCCTTCACCTAAAGCGCTGGAAATACTTGAGCTAGAGCAGCCCCGAGCTGTCACCCTCCCCAAGAAACGGGGGCTCCAGCCTTCACTTGAGCGGAGCAAACTGGGGCTCCCATATTTTCAAAAGCTTAGCTCTCAGCATCCTCCACATCTCCCTAAATCAGGGGCCCAAGGTCTCGTCTCAGGCTCCTAAAGGCCAAGGGAGCAGAAACCAGGGGATGCTTCCGGCTGTACTGGGCCCAGTGACGTGCCGGGGTGAGGCGGCAGCTCTGGGGCACGGCAGGGAGCAGCTTCCTCAGCCAGCTTTGCTCTGCCCAGGGTCCGGTTCCCCCTTCCCACGTCCCAGGCAGGACCCGGGCAAAGGGACCCTCCGGCCGAGCTCCTCTCCCAGC
>NW_010526046.1:5023-8188 GCF_000687285.1 Phaethon lepturus | reverse complement strand
AGACGCGTCCCCTTACCCTGGCGTAGCGCACCCACCGGCCACTGCCGAAGAGCAGCCGCAGGTAAGTCACAGCAGAGACGATGTCTCGGGAGGGGGAGCACAAGCAGAGCGGCCAGATGCCATGTAGACTTCAGAGAGCAGTAAAGTAATTAAGCACTGACTGAGAATGTCCTGCACGAGCCCCGGATGCACATTACATTCTGCTTAACTCAATAATTACCGTATATATTATCCCTTCCTGCACTCTATCTTTATTAAGCTAAAAGGTCTGTAATTAGATACTTGGTTTAAGTGTAAGATTTTAATTAATTCATATTATGAAATATAATTGCTTATTAGAGATAAAGTTGCACGTTATCTCACACCAGTATCTCTCTGTACTATTTTAACTAAAATACAATAGCTTGTGACAGTGGGTGACCAGAGGTTTTATTAACCAGGCACAGGGATGCAAAACATCCTCTACAAAGCCAAAGAAGCCAACAAACCGGTAGAGGATTTGGTACAAACTCACTCTCAGAGTCATCCTCCCTTCCAAAACCGAGCAGGACATGCAAGACCGCTGCAGCCACACAGTGGTGTCCCCTCCACCCGGGGGAAGGCTCCGTCCCTGTCGCACCAAGGTCTGCAACGGCCCCGTACGCGCCTCCGCACACCAACCGCACGCGAACGCCCGCACCGCGGGATGGCACTCCTGCTAAGAGCTGCAGTCACCGCCGCAGACCACACAGAAATATGAGCAACCGACGCCATCTCCGTAAGCAGACAAGAGATTTGCCTGGTGGTGTTTTCGGAAACGGGCTGGCTGGCAACACCGTGGTCCCAGGAGAGAGGCGGCGGTTTCGCGGCGGTGCCTCTGCGGGAGCTCCGTCCCGGCAGTGGCCAGGGCAGACGGGTGAGCTAGAGGCAGCCAGCAGGACGGGAGGCAGCCAGGGTCTGTGGACAAAATCCCCCCTCCCAGCTCCCCTGGCGTCCACGGAACACAACGTGCAAGGAACCATGGTCTTCGCCTAACAAGCTGGTTAGTAACCTCACCTGAACTCGCACCTAAAACTTTGTGTTCCCTTTGCCCTCGCTGGCGGCCGCAGGGCAGCCTGGTTCAGCGAAGAGCCTGCAGCTCCCGCTGCCGAGCCCAGCCCCATTGCCCACCGACAGCACGATGGCCTGGCATCTGCAAATATATTGAGCTGATGATTTAAGCTTTGATTCCATTTAATTCAGATGTAGAAGAGTTTTATTTTAGGAGTTAATATGTTATTTATGATGGTATGTCAACACGGCGTATCCATTTAGCAGCCGTTCCTAGTTTACTATGAGACGCTGTTTAAGACAGAACAATCTGTCTCGCTGTATAATGTCAGTTCTGTGGCACTTCACTTACACAAATGCAAAGTCACTACAACATTAGAAACAAACAACAGCCATACTAGAGACTTAGAGAAATACTTTGTAAACTGCACGATAAATTATTGACTTCATGGCATTTGGTGCTGAATTAAAATGATAAACTAAAGTTTTTATCTGCCGAAAGCCGTTTCCATGGTATTGAAGCAGCAGATGGTCCTTCCTGGAGATAAAGGACCTCAAAGCTTTGCCAGTGCAGAGGAGAACTGGAGATTTAACATATGTATTGCAAAATTTAAGAGGAGAGCTCCTGGCTCTGCCTCGCAGGCGGCAGCCAGGCCAGGACCCACCACGCAGCCCAGCTGAGCCCAGCGCGTGTTCCAAAGGCTCTGTGGACCCCATCAGCTGTTTATCGGGGGTTCCTTCATACTTATTCAGGAGGGAAACCCCAACAGCCACAGCCTTCCCTTCATTCTCACCAACAGCCTGTTCTGGCCCTGTTTTATGAGTCATTAATTCCTAATAAGTAGAAAACTACATGATGGGGTTTGAATATGAATAGTTTACTGTATCAGAGACAATCCATGATCTAAATTACCAGCTATAAATCAATTTTTGAATGTTGACATATCTTTAATAGTGATAAATGAAGAATTTATAGATGCTGCTAAAGTTCACATCAAGATTTTGATTTATGAGCACACTGAGCTCAGGTGGGGCCATCAACCCCAGGTCCAGTACCTTGTCTCAGGCTTGGACACCAGTGCATCCCTCACCTGCACTCCAGAGACTGCCAGCTCCCCATCTCCCTCCTGTGCTGTGGGGCTGGAGGTCGCCATGGACCATGGCCAGGCAACTGCAGGTGCGTCTGAGCTCCAACAGCTTCTGCCTCCTTTGCCAGCTCCTGCTGTCCTCACCTCCATGCTGCAGACAACCGGGACAGCACGAGGTTTTCTTTCTGTTCAGTGAAGGATGCTCCCCCTTGTCCACAGTATGTTGTTCTTAGGTGTTGCTTCTCCCTGCCCCTCTATTTCTCTTGACTTCACCTGCAGACACCCATTCTCACCGCCCATGAGAGTCTGTGGGGGGACACACACACTAGCATAGTGTGAGCTGTGATCGCCTGAGCTTTCACAGAATTCAGGACACTGAAGTGGCACTGGCCTGCTGCCGAGAGCTGCCAGGCTGGAGGGAGAAGGGCTGGAGCAGAAAGCTGGGAGCCGAGAGACACTGAGACATGGGCTGCAGGAGGCCAACAGGGACCAAAAAATGGCTTGGCCACCTGCAAGGCTGAAGAGAATCTCATTTTGTAGTAGCACCATGGTAATGGTAGGAGCTCCACCATGTACTTCACACAAACGAGACACGTGAACAACTAGAGACACAGGCACATCCCTCCTCCGTCCGTCTGTCTGCTGGCTCCGCTTGTCTGTTTATGCTACCTGGTGCTCTGGATCACATCTCCCTGATGGGGGCTGTTGTTCTCATGCACATGTGCCAGGAAGGCCTTCTGGGCTGGAAATCTGCTTTTCATTTGATTTCAATTTACTGTTGGAATTAAGCTGGTGTAAAACAGCGTGTGAAGAGAAAAATTACCATGTCTGTTTAGAGAGCGTAAAATAGGTACTTAACTGTTTGACCACTTAGATGGTGGGGTCCAAATCAATTTTCACCCAGCTCACGTCCTGCCACAATTAATAAGCTGAAAATTATGCTTGTTAGAAGCAAACAGTAAACAATAAATAACCTCAGTGCCTGTCACTCCTCTACTCCAGGCTCCTGCTCTGCTTCTCTCCATGCCTCGCCTGCGCCCCGGCTGGC
>NW_010526046.1:0-4382 GCF_000687285.1 Phaethon lepturus | reverse complement strand
GGGCTGATCCCCTTCCTCACCCAGCCCCTTGTTTAACAAGGTCTGGAAGCTGTGCAAGCTTGTCCCAAGCCACGGCCATGACAGCTCCCCAGCCAACCAGAGAAACATTAATTGCAAAGCAAGTAATTAGCAGCTACAAAATATGACCAATACAATTACAGTGAGGGTTTTTTCCCCTCTATCTGTCCAGAGTTTTGGCACTGGACCGTCTCATAATTAGATGACAAAACTGACATGCGGCTCCAGTGAAACCGCCTGTCCTAGCCTTTTGCAGAGACTCCCCAAGTGTTCTGCACCAATAATTACTAATCAAGCTCTTTCTTTCAGTATTAAAAAGGCGTTCCACAGGTAATTTGCCCATAATAGCATGGGCCTGGCGCTGACAAACAGCCCCATACGCGCAGAGCCCAGAGGGTCCGCGGTGGCTTCAGCTCTGGGCTCACAGGCACCCCCTGAGGCGACCCCCCCCCAAGCTCGGGCCCCTCCTGTGGGTGCCTGGCTCTGCACGGCCGCTCCATCCCCCAAAACTGCCACACAAGGGCACCTGGCATGGTGCAGCCCACCGCCATCCAGCGCGCGCTCCTCCGGCATGCGCGACAGGAGCCCCCCAGCATGGCCGGGGCGTGAGCGTCGGTGAGGGACGGGGCAGACCAGAGAAGCAGAAGCAACACCCGAAGCGTCCTGCCCCTCCAGCTGCCGTCGGCACAGGGATAAACGACGTGGCGGAGGATGAAGGGGCATGGAGGCAGCGGCGCGCCCCGGCCGCCTCTCCCGGAGGCCCCGCCTGCTCACCCGAAGCCAGGCTCGCGCGGTGCTCACCTGCGCATGGACATGCCTTCCTCAGCACCAGCTCATCCCAGATGTTCACAGCTGCTGCTGCTGCGTCCTGGCTCAGTGGCACTGCAATGATGTCATCCATCTGCATTTCCTAAGACTATTTGGAAAAAAAGGCCATGAGTCTGTAATTTGTCAATATAATACAGACCTGGAGAACAGCTGAACAAACCACTAATATTGAACAAACAAACAAACAAAACCCAATAATGGCTTCTATCGAGCAGAGACCCAAAGCTGATGGATGACCTGTAGCAGCACAGGAGAATTATCTGTGAATTGCTATTGGCTTCCAAAATCAAAATGTAAATTTGCCTCACAACTGAAGTGTCAGGGGAAGTTTTTGCTTTCAGAAAGCCCTTTCTCTCCCTGTGACTTTTTTTGGAGAAATAACATTCACTCCAGCCAAGCCCACATTATCCTTGGGCTTGGATACAAAGCAAGCTGGTTAAACTTGGGCACCCATATCTGGGGCCTGGCCTGGGTTTGAGTACCGCAGGGCGTCCTCAGCGTCCTGCTAGACGCCGAAATGCTGACACAGGGGCAGCGCGTCCGAGAGCAAGCGGGGTGCGAGCCGGGGCAAGGGCCTGCGGGGCTGGCGTGGCAGCAGGGCAAACGCCATGACCACCACGTCTCCGTTAGCACTGCCGGCCACTCCCTCGCACCAGCACCGGCAGGAAGGGTCCCGAGCCCTTGATGCGTTTTGGCACAGAGCATCCCTGCTGCCGGGGGACGGTGCATGGCTGACTGTCCAAGCTGAAGCACCAAAACCTGTATTTTAGACCCAAATAGGTGCCCAGCAAGGTTTCTGAAGGCCCAAGCACCCACCCCAGCATGCGGCTCCAGCCCACAGCTTCACCCCAACAGCGCATGCCTGCGACCCACGAGCTCTGCAACTTCTGCCCCGCTGCCTCCAAACTTGGCTCCGCATTTGGGCAGGAGCTCAGCATGTCACTACACCCATGGCACTCATCTGAGCTGTTCTGTATAATTAACAGAACATCGGCCACGCCGCAAACAATGCGGTGTTCAGCGCTTCTCCCATCACCTACCACTAACAGCATTAGTCTTACTGCCATGAACAGAGTGTGCAGCAGAAGGCCAGAGCCCACTAGCGCCTGGCAATCTGAAAACGTTAGAAACAACCTCTCCCCTTCCAGCGCAGAAGAGCCACTGGGGCCTCTGAGCGATCCTGCCTGGCTCTGCAGACCCAGCAGCCCGGGATGGCACTGCCCACATCAGCAAACGCTGGTGGTAGCTGCCGCCGGTGCACGCACCGCTCTGCTTCCAGCCGCTCAGTATCCGCTGTCCCCCCACCGCCCCAGCCTTTTATCATTATCTAACCCATGGCAAACCCATTACGATGCTAAAGATTGGAATTACTGTGATCCCAGGCAGATGCCCAGGAACTGGCCTAGAGAAAGAGCAGTGTTTTGCACAAGGCAGTAATAAATTACTGAAGGTCACCTATGATTTATCACTGCTTTGGATTCCAGACAGTGACACTGGTTCACCCAGGGAAGCAGCCGCGTGGGTGCCAGAGCATCTGCTTTGGTTGAGCCTCTAACAGCGATGTTTTTGCTTATTTTAGTCGATTGGAAGCATCCCCAGTAAGCACGCTGTCTTCTTGTTTGAGCGATGCCTTTGCCATACAACACTGTGAATTTACATCCCATCCACTGCGCACAACTGCTCTGACAAGTGGAAAAGCACCGTCTGGGGAGAGGACAAACTCCAGGAACCGCAGGCAGCTCCCGTGCAAGGCAGGCTCTGCTCCGCCAGCCCCACCTGCACACCCCTGCCCGGCGGAGCGCAGGACGTGGGCGCAGGCAGCTTCGCTCCAGAGGAAAGCGGCACCTTTCGGTGTGATCCCAGGGGCACGGGGACCTGCAGAGCTGGCCTGGCAAGGGGTACAGACACAGACCCTTCCTCCTGTGCCTCTCCACGCGCTTGGGCTGCCCCCCTCCCCACGGCTCTGCTTCCTGCTGGAGCATCCCCATCCCAGCTCCAAGGATGTTTCGCCAACACGTCAGGGGCTCCAAGACTCCTACCAGCGGAGCCTCTTTCTCGCTGGCTGCTTGCCTGCCTAGTGGCAAGCAGCCCACAGGCTGCCCCAAGATGAGCCCTGCCTGCAGCAAGCGCAGGCAGAGCACAGCACCACCGAAGAGGCAGCCAGGGCAGCCCCCAGCCGCTCATCACAGCCTCTCCGTCGGCTGCGACACTGCACAACCAACCAGCCCGGACGCTCCCACCACTCAGGCAGCTGCCGCGGGTGCACAACCGCAGCCTGCAGGCACTCCGGTGCCCGCATCCCTTTGCCCCGGGGCTGTCCTGTCTCCTCCGGGCTCCCGTTCTGCCTCTCCCAGGGCTGAGAGCACCCAGCGCAGCCAGGGAGGAGTCAAGGGCACAGATGAGTGCTGCTCGCAGCAAGACCCTGCCAGTCCACACTGGCAGTTGCAACCTCTCACTTTAAAAGCAGGAAAAATAATTACCAGCAACTTTTGGAGGTAAATAAATAGTTGGTGAGCTGTGCTGCCTGAATTATTAATGGTCGGTTCAACTCTTCAGACACCTTGGTCGTTACTAACGAGAATATCTGATGCCAATAAAACTCTTTGCCTATTGTGCTGCAAATATAAAAAAATCCAATGTGTATACAAAACCAGCCACCCTCAAGCACAGAGAAATTATCAGAAAAATAAGCTCAGAAGCTGGCGACTGCCCCAAATGCAGCCCTGGTGCAGGCTGGGTCGTTATCACCAGGACAGGGCAGCTATGCACACAAAGAGGGGAGCAGGGACCAGGCTGGGGGACAGCTGGGACATCGCAGCAGCAGTGGGAGACTCAGAGGACCCAGAGATACTACGAAAAGCTCACATATTCTTTTGTTGGAAGTGCAAGGGCTAGTCAACAGCACATCAGCTACCTGCCCCGGCCAGAGGCTGCTCTGTGCCGGAGCCCAGCAGAGCTGCAGGATACGCAAGACACGTTCCTCGTCTCAGCCCTGCGACCCCCAAGACGCGGTCCCAGCAGGGACAAGCCTTTGCCGTGCTCGTGAGTGTGCCAGACATGGCTGCAGGTGACACGCGCTGCCAGAGAGATAAGACTACGCAGCACCGCGCTGTGTTTTCATCTTCAAAGAGCTTTAAGATGCTACAACATTAACAGCAGCTTCTCCTGGGCACAGCTTTTGTCCCTGCATGAAGGTCTGAGACACCAGGCTGGCATCACGGAGACGCGCTGCCAGAGCCCGTCGGCAGGCTGGAGCTGTTCTGGTTAGGAGCAATTAGCCAGGAGGGCAGAGAAGCCCCGAAGTTTTTTTTTCTCGGACAGGGGCGCTCGGCAGGGCTGCTGCTGCTTTTCCTGCCGGCGGGAAAGGCTGAAGGGGCCCTTCTGCAGGTGCCGTTAACGCTGCTGGGGCCTCCAGCTCGCTGCAAGGACGTTCCGCTCTCGGCCAGTCACCCGCGAAACGGGGCGGGGGACATCAGCAGGGGCAGGGTCACCCCAGGGCTTGAAGCGCGCGGGTTTTCTGCGCGAACAGCCCTCCG
>NW_010526045.1:0-207 GCF_000687285.1 Phaethon lepturus | reverse complement strand
GTGGAACACCGACGCGTTAACAAGGGGACTTAGTAGCGCTGGTGCGGTGTCACCACGCGGTACGTGCACGTCCCCCATCAAAGCTAGAGGGAAATTCAGGAGGAGAGTTTTGAGGGAGGAAATGAGCAATTGGTGCTCCACGCAGCCTGGCTGGACCGTGGCGTGCGTGTGGGCCACCGCAGCTGACGTCCACCTGCATGAAGGACA
>NW_010526044.1:2365-3034 GCF_000687285.1 Phaethon lepturus | reverse complement strand
GCCTGCAACGCAACAAATGGGGCCGATCTTAACCCACGTCCCACGAGAGGGGCGATTCCCTTACGTACCTACAATGATCCTTTCTTTCAGGGGTTTTCTACTTTCTTTGGTTTGCCGAGTCTGAAAATTCTGCCAGTGACAGTGCAGACCGCTGTGTAACTAATTAAGCTTCCCGACAATTAACGTCCTATTTCTAGTTACCTTTTCCAGACGTCTTTGAATTAAATTCACAACCCCCTGGGGCTCCACAGTCGAGGGGGCTGAAAACCACTGTCCCACTGGGATCAGCCAGGCTCTTTCCATGAGGAGCCAAGGCACATGGATAAATCGTGGAGCTTTGTGCCGTCTCGCCCAGCCTGGCACGGGCACGACGTCCAGCGTGCGCTGGGGGTCCTGGTGGGTGGGGAGCTGCTCCCCTGGCTCTCCTGGGCTTCATCGGGGAGCTGGTGGGAGGAAGGGGGCTCGGGCAGAGTAAAGGGGTGGGGATGTGGGGTCTTGGGAGAAAGTTTTGGGGGCCTGGCTGGGGCGAGTACTCTGGGTACCGAAAAGTGGAGGAATGAGTGCACTGGGGTGATGTTATTGCTGTGCTGCTTATCTGGAACAAATCCCCCTGAGCGCCCGGTGGCGTGGTGTGCCACCGGCACGTTTGCCACTCTGGATGTTTGACAT
>NW_010526044.1:291-2280 GCF_000687285.1 Phaethon lepturus | reverse complement strand
GCCCCCCTGCGAAAGTCGAACCACCAGCCGGTTCGTGGCGATTGCTTGTGGTGGAGCCGGGGCTGGTGGGGAGGAACCGGCGTCCCTGGGGCTGGGTGCCCGCTCCGGTCAGCGCCGCGGCACGGACCCACCTCTGCCCTCCCTGGGTTTGGGTTTCAGCCCCTGCTGCCTGCCCAGAGAGGGAGAGGGGCAGACACCTCTAATCAATCATATTGATTCCTGACAGATGCTTTATGTTCCAACAATGTTGCTGTTATTAAGTTCATACGGCCACCCTTCACCAAGCCCGTCTGCCCCGGGTGCTGGGAGAAAAGGCTTTGCTGGATTTCCCCAGCGAGCGCCGGCATCGCCCCGGTGCAGCCCAATGACGAGTACCACTTCTCCAACCGCTATCAATCACGCCGATGGTCGGACCTGTCAATTTTCCCTCTTTGTGAGGCTTTTTTCTTCTTTTTTTTCCTTTCCACCTCCCGAAGCTGACCGCAAGATTGATTCAATCCGGACAGCGGGGATGTAAACGGAGAGGTGCTGCTTTTCAAAGGAGCCATTCAAGTGAGGAGGAAGGAGGAAAAAATCTTTCCTCAAAGTCACTCGAGTTGCATGCCAACAGCAACACGGCCTTAACAAAATAACATAAAACAAGGTGGGACAAATGCGTAAGAGCAGCGGCGATGCGGCAGCGCTCCCGGGGCCGGCTGCCCCGGCGGGTGCCGAAGCGGAGGGAGGGCACGAAGCAGCGATACCTCCCGGGCCGCATTTATCGCTTCCTCCAAAGCTCTCGTGGGACAGGTCATTTCAGAGGCCTGATCCCGCTCCAGTGCTGGGGCATCAGAGAAGGTTTCTGGATTCAACTTGTGTTCGCTGGATTAAAACTTCATCAAAGGGTCGTCCTGGGTAAGGACGAATCCTGCTCAGCCTCATTGCCCTTACCGTCTCTGGTTATCTTCTTCAGCCTAAAGTCCGTGTGGGTCCTGTTTTCATTAAGGAGAACAGCGACCAGAGAGAGAGAAAATAAAACTTCCTTATGTCGGGTTCAGTTCTGCTCCACGACAAGTCACCCTCTGCTTAGAGTGCCCGCCGCAAGGGACCTTCAAATAAAATAAGCGAGACCACTTGCCAAATAAAAATAACAGAGGCACCAAATGAAAAGCAAAATATTTTGAGTAAGAGTAAAGCCAAGGAAGACAAAAAGCCTCCGTGAGCGCTTTCAGAAATGACTAATGATATTTTTGCTCCCTAATCAGGGCTTGCCCCACCTGGCTGCTATTAACGAGGTTTTATTTTTCCAAGGACGTACCCCCAGCGCAGAGCCTTCGCAGCGCCGATGGGCTCCGATGTTTTTGCAACCTGCGAAGCACGGCCGTGGAAGAGGGAATTCTTTAAGATCTTTCAGCCATTGGGATGGCTCCCGGGCAGGGCTTTGGGGTGACACACCGCGGGGGTGCCCCTCGCTCCCCGGGCCCCTTTCCAGCCTCGTCCCCCCCATCCTGGGTGGCGCAGAAAGGTGCTTTCCAGAGGAAGGCACACATGATACACCAGGTAGAGTCAGAAAAAAGCCGACTAGGAAATGAGTGATGTGCAGGGACCGCTGGAAACCCCCTCGACCGCAGCCCCGCCTGCGGAGCTGCCTGCGCAGGACGCGAGCCCCTCGCGATGCACGGGGCAGCGGTCCTGACTTCTAGGAAATTGCTTTCTGAGGCGGTCGTCCTACAAACCATGGCATTAAATACATAAATACTAACTCCATCAGCAGAAAGTGTTTTTCCCAGGGAGTCGAGTACGTTCCTTTACCTGCCTGTGTCGGCAGCCCCTGACAGTGCAGAAGGTACCCGTGGGCAGCACGCTGTCTCGCCCTCGGCACTTTTATTCTCTATTTTTGCTCTGCCCTTAGCAGAAAAATCCTCCCCAGTTTTGCATCATGTTCTTGCCTTGCTGACGCGCAGGAGGTTGCTCTTAGTGCCGTGAGTTTTGCATACCGCGGCATGGACA